>NW_021852284.1:385353-402871 GCF_003651465.1 Formica exsecta
CACTCTTTCTTCCGTAAGGATTTTTGTCTCAAGCTTAAATAAATCTGCTCATCTTACACATTTTGATGTAGCCGCGACTCATTCTGCATATGATAATATATATGTTTAATTTTTTTTATATTCCTGTTATTATTTTTATATGTCTCATTGTACGCCGCGACTTTTAAAAGCCACAAAAAATTCAGGAAAACGCCGGCGTTCCTCGAACAATTTTAATTACACATGCGACATTCGTGTAATAAGATGTCGTCTGTTCTCGCGCGCGCGGTTCCGTGCTACGCGGTGCCATTTATGAAATATTTGCGTAGGTTTCCGTTTTTAAGAGTATGGTCAACCGCAGCTGCAACAGCAACTGCAACTGCAGTAGCCGCATACCGCGGACATTATTCAGGAAAGTAGCGGATGGGGTGTACGGGCCGCCATGACGTAATTTTCTGGTTTCCGCTTTTCAGGAAGGGTGAACGCCCCGCCGCGGCTTTTGTTTGTTGCTCAAGGGGGTTGCTGCCCCCTTGCGGATTGCACGATTTATTCGTCCGGGAAGAGAAAAAATGTCTCACAAGTGTGAGACACTGACGTTTTGTATTATGACATTTCAAACGCTATCGTCTTCATGCAAATCGTATTCCTTGATTTCGTATTCTGCGTCTTTTAAAACGAGGCAACATCGATTTAAACGAAATTATATCTCGAAACTTACATAATTAAATCAAAATTATAAACCCATGAAGCATTGAATCAAGGATTCTCCAATATGTGATCTTTCTTCATAAAATTTTATATTATACCTAAAATATAGGATATTTAATTTTAAAGATATTTTGAATTAGATATTTTTTTAAATTAGAAATAATTTTTAAATATTCTTTCATGATTGAGACACATCATTATATCTCATAAATTTTAAAATCCGTGTGTTTTTACCTGCCAGATTTCGTAACAGCAATACAAAAACAAGAAAAGGAATTAAAATTTTAAACGATGCTTAAATCCCTTTTCTTATTCACTGCTAAACGCACGATAAAAATATATTACACTCTTTGAATAATTATTCCCAAAGTTTTCGATTTTAATTTTATTGTATTTCTTCCAGCACATTTGTCATTTTCTTTTAATCATTTTATTCACATTTGTCATTTTCTTTTCATTTTGTTAACAACGCGTAATACGTTTTACGCGGGTTTGATTTAGCTTTTGTGCTCGCGAATTTTACACGCACCGCGCCCATCAAACGAGGTTATACCGACTATCACAGTTTATCGAGAGAGATCGCATCCACCGTTTTATCTATTTTGGAAATAATTGCACCGGGCATTACGGCGTAATTAATTGTTGCGGTGTAAACGTACTCCCGATAACGGGGCGGTGGACGGGGGTTGTAGCGGTTGTAGAAAGGGGTCGCGGAGGGGGTGCCCAAAAACGGGCAGCGTTTCAGAATGTCGATAAACATGTCCAACCCGTTACCCGCCCAATCCTCTGCATTCCTGGCGTGTATTCGAGAGATGAAGGGCGAGAGAGAGAGGGAGAAAGAGACAGAGAGAGAGACAGAGAGAAAGAGGCATAGAGAGAGAGAGAGAGAGAGAGAGAGAGAGAGAAAAGCGGCAGCGTGTGGGACGAAGGGTGGAAATTAAAAAAAGCGACACGGACTGCACCCTCTCAATTAACCGAATTGATTTTCTGCTGCAAATTCAGCGCGCGCTCCGCACAACGTGAGCAACGGCCCGTACAGCAAAATGGACTTTTCGCGGGTAATCGATGTCATCCAACATTTATAAAAAATTGCATTCTACCCGGCGAAATTCGCGCACGGCCGAAAACCGCTTTGTAAATCGATCTTACAGGACGGTTAATCTGCCAATTTGTTGCATCGATTGTATTAAAAAAATGTATTTTAAATAAAAATTAAAAAATTAGAATAAATTAAATTAGAGTCTAATTAGGAAGAACATCCGGTATGTATATGTGTATGTGTGGTTTTGGAAAGCGCATTGCGCATTGCGCATAATGCTGTTATAATGATGTTTTTCCGAAACTTAAGAGAAAATAATTGAATATTTTATCCAAGGTTGCTATCTATTCGAATTTAATAACAAATTTATAAGTTTAAAAACTTATAAAAATTGGGAGATCACGAAAGTTATATATAAAAACATAGATATAATTTTAAAATCTTTTATTCTTTTCAATAAAATAAAATCTCTATCGTTGCACAATAACCCGTTAATTGCAAAGATGCGTTATCGGACTTGTCTAATAATTGTCTTCATTGTAATAAGTCCGGTTAAAAAATAGTACGCTACAAGTACTTGTAAAAAAAAACTCCCAGTATAGCGAAATCGTATAGAGATTGATTGTTTATATAGGAAATATATACGCGCGCGCGACGAAATTTTTTAAATTAATTAGCTGTAAAGTTTATTGAAATACCCGCAAGGCACTTCTTTTTTTATTCAAATTCTTTCTTACGGTCTTTTAAACGTATCTCATTTTTAATTCTTTCTTTCCCGTCTTTTAAATGCTTCTCATTTTTAATTCATTGCATGCTTATTTAACGTATGGATATTAAACTAAACATTACCCAATTTTTAAATTGAGGATATATAACTTTAACTTTTATACATTGCTAGTCCTAAGTAAAAATTTTGTTAAAGCAAAATTCACATGAAATTAACTAAAGTTAATATTATTTATTTAAAATTTTCAAGTTCAATCGGAAGTGAGGCTTTTATTTTCAATTATTTCCTAATCAGGCACTATCAATAGTCTTACGCATGGATAATTTTTTAAAATAAAATTCACCTGTGGATTGATCGAAAAACCGGTAAATAATAGGAACGGCGGCAGCTCTTTGTGTGCTGCGAAGCGAACACGCGAGGGGCGTAAACAACGTCGAGAGCAAAATGCAACCCGTGATTTTCGGTCGCACCGTCGGCTAAATTCTTTATTGCTCGCATCGTTACGCGGGCGGCGCTTCATTCCGGTCGACCGGCACTCGTAGTGACTCCTCCATTACGGATTTATGAACGAAATTGAAAATCCCCGTGGGGACGGGGTGAGAGGGTGAGATGAATAAGCGCGGAGGTGAATCGGTGAGGAGAGATTGGATGATGGTGGTGGGCACGGCAATTTTCCGAACGTCACGGCAACGAACCATCTCTCGTTCGCCTCGTCAGCGATTTTCGGTCGGGCGCTGATTAAAACGACGGCTTTCCGATAAAAGCGCGCCGAATTCTCGCGAATTTCTGTTGCAACCGGACTCGCCCCGCCGCCGGTTGTTTCTGCAATCAACTGCATTGCGCGATCGCGATCGATTTCATCGTGGACGATGCGACGCGACGCGCGATGGACAGAAACAAAAAAAAAAAAAAATTATCGCGGGGGAAGAAAAAAAGGGGTGCTTGGTAATCGCGCGTTCGAGAGCGGCAAATTGATTCGCATCATTGAGAATGTTACGAATTTATTTGCCGGCTGTTGATTGATATCGCGAGTGCCGAATGTCGCGAATTCTCCGATTTTTCAATCGACATCGCGTTTGTCCCTCCACGAAGTGAACGATAAAAAAAAAAAACGCGTACCAAAATTTATCGGATACGCTGTTAAATATTTATATAAAAACATGAATTGATTCTTGTATTAAAAATTTGTTATTTTAATTATACATATTTATATGTTCTGTTATATATTTTATACTTTATAGAAAATATATAACTTTTGTATTAATTTAAATAATCATATCTTAAAACTTAAATGACATATTCTCTTACCAATCTAAAATCAATTTATTCCTAACCAATTTATCGACACATTAATTGTTTTTTATTTAGAAATAATTTTAAAATGAAAAGCTTATCGTAAAATAAGCTTTGTTTTCTCAGAATTTTGACAATATTTATAATTTCAAGGATATTGCATTAAGGAATTGCCTTCCGGCTTTCGTCAAAACATATTTTTGATAAAAATCATGTCAGATTGTTCTGTTATTTAAATTTGTTCTAGTAAATTCTGAGGCAAAACTTATATTAATGCATCATTCTAGAATCCATCTAGTCTCGACGACTTTTCGACGTAGTGCTTAGAATTAAAAAAAAAAAAAGATACAAGCAGATATATCGATAATATGATACTATTTCGTCCGGCATAACGTGGTAATCGGTCTGAAAATTTGTCAGGATCATGCCGCCAAGGAGAAGGCACTCCAGACAATGTCGAGCATGTCGAGCGCCCAGATAGTATCAGCTGGAAGTGCGATACACAACAAGATGCCCCCCGCTCTCGTGGGGCCCCTTGCCCTTGCTTCCACCCCTGTCTCCTATCCCGGAGCGGTAAGTCCTGATATCGGAAAAGAGGAACCCCTTGAGACCTTTTTTTTCTTTTTTTTTTTTCATCGGTCTTTTTCTTTTCAAAAGAGCCACGAGCTTTACGGTGAGACGACGAGACGCCGTGAAGTACAGAGTAATTAAGTTAATCACCAGTAATACTGGTTTTGCATGATAGAGTCACTTTTATGTGAAACAAGTAATTTCGATTTCTTCTGCTTCATTGTATGAACTATTTTTAATAGTGTATTCTCTCTTGGATCGATTTTCATGTACTAAGCCCTGAAAACGCGTTAAGCTCATTATTGTCATCAAAGATCTCTATTACATTTCATGAAACTCTGAAATTGAATTCACTTCATGAAACTGAGTTTCAGGGACATTTTTTAAGATAATTTCGAAATATTTAATTTTTAGAAGATACGATTAATTTGTTAATGAAAACATAAAAGCGAATTTAGCGGCGAAAGAATTGATATAAATGACAGTTATTGTTTATTCGAATAAAAAGGACAGAAACAACTTCGTGATACCAGTGTTCAATAAATGATATATTTTTAAAATACTATAATGCATTTGGGGGGAAACTATTATGAATTTAAGTGATACCATTCATACATTAACAGATGAAAATACAAGACATAAAATGTCTCGTCGTCTTTAAGGATATTTTATTTTTATTATCAGTATTACCGATTTAGCTTCTTATTTTGAAATTCATGACTTGTTTCTAACCGCTTCATCCGATAACTGCTAATTCGCTTAATAGTTAAAGGCGATCAGTACCGCGTGGTTTGCCGATTGACAATCAATTTTTTGTGCTTTTCACGAAAGTTTGAGATAATACCATATATTAAATTGATACGCCAGAGAAGGATTATAGCGAATGGTACTGACTTAACAACGTTGCATTTATAGAAATTACATGCGTGCATTGAAAAGATCTCGATTAAAATATTCAACATTAGCTCTTACATATAAGGCCATTGTTGTATAATAATGTACAATTTTTAGCATCATTAAATAGATTGAAATTACTTTTGATGCGCGGTACGTGTTTGCAAAAAGAGAAATTAACAACTCCTTGTCTTAAATATGAAATTGAATTCTTTTGGATTTCTGAATCAGATTTGACTGCGTTGTTTTTATCTTGTCTTTTGCATAAAGAAGAGAAGAAAAAAATAATATTGATGGATTATAAGCGGTAAGGAAAAGTTAGCTTTCTCATCCCTTTTTTAATTATATTTTTGCTTTTGTTTTGTTCTTTCGTGCTTTTTTCATATCTCTGATTAAGAAAGAGCAAGAACAAACGGCGGAAGAAAAATGTGTTTCTGTAACATCAACTGCGAATTTTGTTTTCTTCATCGCGTTAAGGCTTTTGCGTCAAAAACTAACCATCCCCCGCAAAAGTGACAAAACCCCCCTGGCTCTCCGCTGCTGCTACGTTGCCCCTGGGGGCCCTTGTTGTGTATTGTTGAATTTGTCCGTCACTCTCATCTTATACATACCTATCATCTAGGCGTTTCTCATACACACACACACACACACACACACACACACACACACACACACGCGCGCGCGTTATATGTTTACATACATATATGTATGTATACATTGGGCATATGTGCATAACGAGAAATATCGTTGTAGCTTGTCAAACTGTCTTTTTTTTTCTCTTTATATAATAACATGATTAGTATTTTGTTGTTGTTGTGTTGTTGTTGTTCTTTATTACTTGTGTTCGTTGATTTCGTTTTCTATCGCTCGTTCCTCGCCCGACGGCTCGATGGCTTACGGAAAATCAGAAAATTTTGTGAAGTTTTCTTTTGTTACCGAAACATTTAATCGTATTATTTATGTAATATTATAAAAAAATATAAGAAAAACAATGTTTATATGATACATATTTTTTTATATATAAATTATAATATATCTAACGCAATTATTAATTCGAGAAAATCTTGAAAATACACGTTTAAATTTTCTTAATAATTTAAGAGAAATAAATTCGTCAATTTCTTTGTGCTTTTTATGTTCTCGATATTAAATTTATTTGTTTTATATTAATATTAATGCGATTTTATAGTACAGTATAATCATATTGCTATATTCATAGATCTTATCGTATCAATTATTTTATATTAATGAAATAGCAATAAACGAGTCATTATTAATGCACATCAAGCGCATAGAAATTGGCTGATTGTTAATCATTACGATATTAACATATCGCCTAAACTCGCAATATTTTCAGCAATTTTGGCAACCAGGCCTACAACCTGGAACGTCCCAGGATGTCAAGCCGTTCCCTCAACCTGCCTACACCGGGAAACCGGCAACGGCAGTCTCGAGCGGTGACATAGTCCAGGCACAGCCTCCACCGCCATGGGAAGGACGCGCCATCGCGACTCACAAACTCAGGCTTGTCGAGTTCTCGGCATACATGGAGCAGCAAAGAGACCAGGACATTGTGAGTAATGCCTAAGTCATAGTTAGTAATATAAGAAGAATAAGATCTATTAGTTAGGAAAGATTTCGAAGTAATCCAATTATATACCTTGACATAAAAATACAAACTGCAAGCGCTATATATGTATTTTCAAGAAATTATTTTTTCAAGATTTATTGGCATCCGATAAAAAATATGAGAGTTAGAAATTAGGAGAACTTAATTCTAAATGATTAAATTAAAGACTAAAAGTAGAGGATGATTCTCTACATCACAAAAGTCATTTCTTTGATCAACTACAATATCAATAAAATATCTGCCGTTCAGGTTTTCAGATAGTTGATGACGATACAGCCGAATTATAATAAACGTCTCAATCACACGATTGAATTTCTCTCTCTTTTTTTTTCTAGTACCACAAACACCTATTCGTGCATATAGGGGGTTCCGCAACCTACGCGGATCCGCTATTAGAAGCGGTCGATGTTAAGCAGATATACGATAAATTCCCCGAAAAGAAGGGTGGTCTCAAAGAACTTTACGACAAAGGACCACAGGCAGCTTTCTTTCTCGTTAAGTTTTGGGCTGATCTCAATAGTAACATCCAAGACGAAGCTGGAGCATTCTATGGCGTCACGAGCCAGTGAGTAACATATACCTTTTCGTCGTTTATATGACTCTAGTCCGATGTGATATTTGCATTGTATTTTGTATTGCGATAGGTACGAGAGCAACGAGAACATGACGATAACGTGTTCGACGAAAGTGTGCTCATTTGGAAAGCAGGTGGTCGAAAAGGTGGAAACGGAGTATGCCAGGTTTGAAAATGGCAGGTTCGTTTATCGTATTAGCCGTTCACCTATGTGCGAGTATATGATTAATTTCATCCACAAACTGAAGCACCTGCCAGAGAAGTACATGATGAACAGCGTTCTCGAGAACTTCACCATCCTCCAGGTGCGTTGATGACATTATCGTCATGTTAATTTATATAGTATATATTCTTTATATCTTTAAATTGATATTTAAAACCGTTTATACTAAGTCATCTTATGGTGGTCTCTTTCAACCGGTCATTTATTTATATATTTATTTATTCACTTTTTTTAAGTCCAATTGCGCGTACTTCAAAATACGCCCACAAATCTTATTAATTTTAGATTAATGTTTCTGATTTTACAATTCTTTACAATTAAAATACAAAGAGTATTCTATTGGAATCAACGATTTTCGGGTATTATAACTATTTATTTGTAATATATATTCGATTTTATATCAAATAAAATATGTTTTACAAAAAAAAAATCAGAGTTATAAGTAGTTAAATTTACGTTATAAGAATTATAAAATAAATGGATGGCAATATTTTTCTCATTTTCTATCTCTTACCTTCTCAGGTTGTCACGAACAGGGATACGCAGGAAACATTATTATGCACAGCATACGTGTTCGAAGTATCGACGTCTGAACACGGTGCTCAGCATCACATATACAGATTGGTCCAAGATTAGCCTGCTTGAACCTGCTCGCCATGCAGCCATCCACCCCCATCAGTGCCTACCATCACATAAAGATCATCCATAAGTATATATACACATATACATACACACACACACACACACATACAATAACACTATAAAAATATATACACACATCCTAATCGATTTTCTCTATTCTAAGATCATTGGAAGCAAGTATTTCTTTTATTCTAATATGCATTCTGTCTTTCACTCTCTTTCTCATTCTAACACAAATGTAATGTAATATAATGAGAAAGCAGGGTAAGAGAGGAAATTTAACTTAAAGAAAAACAACTCATTTAGAAGAAAAAATTAAAATAGAAAAACTTAGAATAGAAAAATTCGATTGTACATTGCGCGCGCGATATATGGCGTGATTACATGGATATAACACAACATGCTTACACTTAAACAGAAATATTTTCGCGTCCATAGTTGGGTGAGTTTCTATGGAAAATATTCGATCGATGGTGTTAGAAAAGTTATTCTATAAACAAGTGTAAATATTGGGCAACTAATGAATGTTATAAATAGAACATATATCCTCGATATACGATCTGAATGAATTAAAAAATTGGTATGGTATAATTTTGTCTGCACTCAGACATACTCTAGTATAATCCGAATTTTTTAATGATAAACATGTTAATTTTTTTGTAAATTTAAATATTATCCAATGAAAAATGGGTTTTGATCAAACAAAAATCAAACAATATTTCAGTCGCTTACAAACCGGTTGTGAATGCTAAGGGACAAAGTTAAAGCTGAGAGATTTAATTAAAGATGAGGAACCTAAAGTATTACGTAATAGATATTTTAAATGCTACAAAAATTTCATTTTTATATCCCCTGGAATTTTTGCGTGTTTTTGTGATGCTGCAAAATAAGATAGACAAAATATGTTGCGAACGTTTTCCTTGAAACTCCTTAAAAAGGACCCCATACACATATACATATATATACACACACACACGTACAATAGAGTACTGGCCAGCCCGAGCTTGAGTTTGATTCAAAGTTTATACTTTTAATAACTTATTAAGTCTCTAAGTATTTATGTGACATATTGTAAGAAGAGATTCTTGCAGATGCGCTAGAGACAATGTCTTTAAGATATATTACAGTTATAAATTTTATAATAAAATAGATATAAAAAAATATCGCATATATATTTTATGATCGCACATCATCCATTTAATCGGCGAATTCGTCGAGATTTTAATAAAGGGGATACAATAAATTAAGTTAAAATCGACAATAAATTTTGGTATAAAACTATGTAAAGAGATATAAGCGATGCAACAAGAGCAAGAAAACAAAGAAACAGACTCTGATCTCGGAAAGGCATGGTACCCCAACATGATTTAGTATTATAGTTTTATTATTAAATTAGATGATAGAGAATCGCGAGACAAGACATCCATACACAGATATACATATATTATGTATAAGAATATATATGTTAAATATTAATGCAATGATTACGATTTACATTGTTATAAATGAACGTGTATAAAGTTATCTAAGTGATTTCTAAGTTTTAAAGAAAGGAGGTTTGACCGAGAGATATGCCATTATGACTTTTTAAGTACCATAAATTACACTACGATTATATTGTTTTTATCAGAATTAGATCAAAAACACACAAGAAAAACAAAACATCGTGCATCAACAATGTGTTTCTTTAAGCTCTATTGCAAAACTGTTCTTGCAAGAATTAGTATCATTGTGAAAATGTTTGCTGCAACGATCATTAACCTTTAATGATCGGTAGAAAAGAAGGATGATGATCATTTTTATATATTTTAAAAATTCAATCTTTTAAACGCACTTTAATGTGCAAATCCACCCACTCTGATTAGGCAGCGACACTTAGGTTAGAGGGATGTGTTTGTATTTCTTATAATCGCCTTACTTTGTATTTTAAGATCATTTTCTATAGTTCTTACTGATGAATGATTTTTCTTATTTAGTGTACTTCATTTGTTTTTATCTTTCTACTACACATTTACCAAGCGATATATCAGATTACATCGATTACAAATAGCAGAATAGGCCACCATCATGGGATATAGCTATGTGATAAGGACTTAGATCTCTCTGAAACCTGACCTTGGCATTTTTCACCAGGAGTGTATTGAAATCTATCTCGAAAAATGTAAAATAAGACACACACACACGTTTGACAATTGTTATAGTGGCATGAAACATTGATATTTGAATTACAATATATTGTTCGATTGTCTGATTTCAATACAATTCTGCAAATCTCTGTAAGTTAAAAGTATTTTACAGAGCATTGATAAGACAATGCCCCATACTGCAAAAATATTTCGTACTTAATAATATAATTTATGCGTCTCTCTCACATACATGGACCATAGAGAACTTACATACAGAGATTTTTCATGAATTCAGTGGCAATTGTTTAAACGAGTAGAGGACCATACCCTGCAGCTGACTTTATTTAATCGCATCTCTCATATAGATAATTATGTGTATAAATGCACAGAAAATTTTTACTTATTTTGTAATCCAATCTGTTGTGTGTTTCTGAAACAGAACTTGCCTATCGAGCAGTAAAATATAAGCAAGAAAAGATTGTGTATATTTTAAGAAAATATTATTTACTGTATTCTTACTTTAATTAACTTTTATGGAACAAGTGGCAATGTATTTTGATCTCTTTTAGTCAGAAATATGTCGCTTTTTATTTGGGGTGAAAAGTGAATTTACTATATGGTTGACTGGAGTAGAAAGGAATTTATATTTAATTGATACGTGAATGTTTTTTTCTTTTTTTTTTTAACTGGCAGCTTTCACATATCTTTTACTTATTGTTACCGTTTTTTTTTCTTTTTTTTATAAGCTTGGTGTTCATTTGAAAGTAACTCTCAGAAGTAAAAAAAGATAAGAGTATAAAAAAATAAATAAGAGAGTAACTCCCTCTTTTTTTTACTTTTTGACAATATATTCATTTGTATGATTCTCGAGAGTGATTCTTCATAATATTTTTATCAAATGAACACTAGTAGCCAGTAGTAATTCATCTCATATCGTTTTTTATTACTTATATTCTTTTGACAATATAAATTGTGATTTTTTGCAGAATCGCTTGCATATCAAACTGGAATTGTAACCACGATCACGCTTTACATGGATGTTCTTCTTTTTTGCAATATTTTGTTTTAATGTCTATTGAAAATAAAGTTTTTTATTTTACAATTTGTAGTCATTTCGATAAATATAACATGTATAATATATGTAATGTTTTTACAATGTTACATATCTATAATGAACAAGACAGCGTCTCGTGGTTATATATCGAATTGCTTAATAATGTATTGTTATTTCCAAAATTGCGCAATATCTTTGGAAGATACTCACAAAAATTTGGTCGTGTAGATTTTTATTTTGTAAAATTCAAAAAAAGGAATTTGAAATTGGAAAAAAGGAGCACCGACACTAATATTATTGACATTTAAGCGTAATAATTTTAAAGTAAGCGAATTACATTTATAAGAAAAGATTATGAAAATATATATTTATCTATGTCTTCTGTGAAGATAGAAAATAGTACTCTTTCAGTCTATATTGATGATATCGAAAATCGAGGCCCGACAAAAAGATACAAAATGCAGAAGTAGATTAAGAAAAAGAAGAAAAAGAGATAACTCGCACTGTACACAATATATACGATACGATCGATTGATTGATTCAAATTTGTTAAATATCTTTGTATATATTTACACAAAGACCATGAAAATTTGTTCAAGTTCCAGCAGTTACATTTTTGTAACAAGTGCTATCGCAAAAGAGAAACTTTTGCTTTCAACTCATTATCAATCCAGTTTCACATTTCGAAATAACAGTATGCAAAAATCAATATTTTCATAGAGATCATGATTTCTGCAGATTTCTTACAGATATTTTAATACAGGAAAATATATTTTGATGTTCAACTTTTATTAGCATATCTTTGTTCGGCATGTATATCTGAATCAGCACTAAATGTTAAATCACGAAGTGTTATATGTGCATATTATAAATTATATTTATATACAAAAGTTAAGAAACAAAATAATTACTCAAATTGTATTTTATTTATCTATTTATATATATTATCAAGCAATTTTTTTTTTACTAAAAATGGAAAATACATATTTCTTACTCTATGAAATATATTTTTTATAATTTTATTATAATCAAAAAGTTATATAAATGGATGAGTAAATATATATATTTAATAATTTATAACTAAAAATATTTTGTGTTTCTTAAAGTTTTTATTGTTACATATAATGAAAAAGCAATATAAAATCGTAATTATATTTTAAACTGCATATTTCTCTTATTAAATTTATTTCTTTTATCTCTATGAAAGTATTAACTGCAACAAATACACAATCCAGTTAACTAATTGGCAAATTAGAGGAATTGCAGCTTTTAAATTTGGAATTCTTCAATTTATTCATATCCTGGAACTGCCATATCAAAGAATTGAGCTTGATGATCGTAAAGATGAATAAAAAGATATTGATTGGAGGAAAAAAAAGGAAATAAGATCTACCTGTATATTATCATAAATGAAACGAAATGAGGATCAAAGTAGTTGTTTTAACGAGTAAATGAAAATAAATAAAATGATATATCATTAAAATTAGAGGTTTAAAAGTATAATAGAACTCAGTATATATGTACAGTATTTGAAAAACATGTTTATAATTTGTATGGAGAAAATAAATGATTGATATAAAACGGTATCGTATTTTTACTACATCTTTGCTGTTTATCGCCGCATTTTTCATATATATATAGTTTACGAGTAAGATTTTTTCTCCCTCTCTTTTTTCCTTCCTTCTCTTTCTTTTTGTCTCAAAATCAAATATCATTATTAAATTAAATAATATAAATTTTTTCATTATTTGCAATTATAGACTATTTATTAATATCCTATTAAATTATATATTTTGCGTACTTACGTATCTTTATTTCCAGAAACTTTCTAAATTTATTTCTATATCTCTTCTGGACTCCGATCTCGCTTCCAATTTCGTTCCAACTTTGCTATGATCATTTTAGGGTGCATTCAGACATCCTACCCATTAGATAGAGTGAGTAACATTTAATTGACCAATCAGGACAAAAAAAGCTTTGCTTCTTCTGCTCTGATTGGTCATTCAAAACTACTCTACTGACGGATAGGATTTCCCCTTTATATTAATCATGCGCACAACATTTTTATTTTATGTGCGGGAAATAAAATAATAGCAAAGCAAAATGCAAAAGGGGAAGTGATTGGCCGCGTTCAGCAGAGAAAACCGCTTAGTAGCAATCGAATGTGATTGGTTCTTATTTTTAGAACCAACGAATCAACGTCAAGTGTTGACAAGACGATAACTGAGCGCTTTCTCTGTTGAACGCGGTCATTAAGAACAAAATGAACAACATGACCACCCCTCCCCCCTTAGATTATATTGGATAGATATAAAAAAAGAAAAAGAAAAAAAATATATATATATACTTGAAAGGAAAAATATTTCGCGAACAAAATTTTAGAGAGTCAAACGAATAACAAAATATGGAGTTTTAATTTCCGATAGGATAGACTTTAATAAAATTTTAATTTTGAGTTTGATTAATTTGTGATAGAGAAAATTGAAAGTTGGAATAAATAATGATTTTTATCTCGACATTTTTTTAGTTATATAAGAAAAAATTTTAAATTGATTAAAGAATTTGATTCAAATGACATCCGCTAATTGGACTATCTTCATAAAATTAAAAAACAATTAAATATATAATAATAATAAAATTATAAAAATTGTACGTGTTCTTCCATATATATACATTGTCATATATGTTCTTCTTTTGATTTGCAAGGTGTTTTGTGCCAGCGGTACCTGTTTAAACTAACCACGTGGTTGCTTCTCGATAAAAGTTAAAGAAATAATGTCTGTAATTAAAGAAATAATATCGAATTGGCAAATATTTGAGAAACGAGCAACCGCAGCGGTAAATACTTCTATCGATTTATTTTTAATATTCCCCACGTTATTCCGTTACAAATTTACGCGGATTAATTCAGATCACTGCGAGGTTATACAACTTATGTACATATTCAATATTGCAGGAAGAAGAGATAGTCCATTTAAAGCAACAAATCGAATGGTTGTATCAGAATGTCATGAATAATACTTCGCAGATTGTTTCCGACGTAAGTAAGGAAGAATTTGAAAGATTACAACAAGAGAATATCAAGCTGAAGCATAGAATAGCAATACTTACAAGGGTAAGTTTTTACAATTTCAAAATTCACTGCCAGTACTGGAAATTTATAGTTCACGTAATGTATATTATAAATATCCAGTACTCTCTCTCTCTCTCTCTCTCTCTCTCTCTCTTTCTGGCAGTGATTTCTGGAACACGGCTTCTGACAGTAGCTATCCAAACTCTACATATCGTTGTAATTGAGAGAATTTCTATTTAAAACTTTATTTCTAATATATATTTGTTTTTCTAATTATTTTTCCTAGACTATAGAAGCAGAAAGAAACAAAGCATCAGCAATGTCTAACACATCTCAAAGCAATGTAATCAGTATAAATAATACTCTTTGTGAAATCTTTCGGAAGGCTATTACTGCTGCTTATCCTGATGTATTAAATCCACCAATAATAGTGACTGTCAGCAGTAATTCCAAATTTGGAGATTATCAATGTAATAGTGCTATGCCTTTAGCACAACAATTGAATAGTTCTGGTAAAAAAATTTCTTAATATTTTATTCAATAAAATGTATATAAATTATATTATACATATACATAGGATACATACATATTATAAACATAATTATTGTGTATTATTGCAGGTAATAAAGTAGCTCCACGCAATGTGGCTAACAACATTATGTCCAAGTTGGAAGAATCCCCTCTTGTTGATAAATATGAAGTAGCTGGTGCAGGATATATAAATATATATTTAAAGCGTAAATTTGGACAACTTGCTTTAAGCAATTGGCTGGAGATCGGTGACGTTCCTCCACCATATGTCAAGAAGAAAAGGGTAATTGTGGATTTTTCCAGTCCCAACATTGCCAAGGAAATGCATGTAGGACACTTAAGATCTACTATAATTGGGGATAGTATTTCAAAGCTACTAGAATATTTAGGACACAATGTGTTGAGACTCAATCACATAGGTGACTGGGGTACACAGTTTGGTATGTTAATAGCCCATCTTCAAGATAAGTTTCCCAATTATTCCACTGTTGCTCCTGCAATTCAAGATCTTCAGGTAACTATATAATCATATTTTTGTGCTTAATATTTTTAGCGATAATGTTAGAATTATTTTAAAAACAAATGTATTGATCATTTATATATTTGCACATCTGTATACAGGCCTTTTATAAAGAATCTAAAATCAGATTTGACTCAGATGAAGAATTCAAGAAACGTGCATACGAATGTGTCGTTAAATTACAGACTTTTGATCTCGATATAATAAAAGCATGGAAAATGATATGTGATGTATCTAGACAAGGTAAATAGAGTTCACATCAGTTGTGTTCAGTAGTTTTGATTATGAAAGAAAACAATCATTCTAAAATAATTATTCCTCTGTTTGATACAGAATTTGAGAAAGTGTATACTCGACTAGATATCAAATTAATAGAGAGAGGTGAATCATTTTATCAAAAACATATGGAATTAATAGTCAAAGAGTTAGAATCAAGAAATTTGTTAGAAGAAGATAACGGACGAAAGGTGATGTGGGGAGAGAAACATGGTGTTGGAATACCTTTAACTATAGTAAAATCTGATGGCGGTTTTACATATGATACATCAGACATGGCTGCTATTAAACAACGTATTGAAGAGGAAAGGGCAGATTGGGCAAGTATCATGTTTCATACTGTAAATGTGAAACATGTTACTATCTAGAATCTCAATAGATTACTCTATAACAAAATTTTTATAATTTTACAGTTGATATATGTGACAGATGCTGGCCAGTCTTTGCATTTTCAAATGTTAGAAAGTTGTGCTAAAAAGGCAGGTATCTTAAAGAGTTTCCATAGAATGAATCATGTTGGTTTCGGCGTTGTCTTAGGGGAAGATAAGAAGAAATTTAAAACACGATCTGGTGATACTGTAAAACTTATCGAGCTATTAGACGAAGGTAATAAAACATTTTTAATTACAAATATGGTATCATTATTTTTAATTTATATTTATCATTATTTCATTTTACTATTATGTTATTTTACTTAGGTTTGAAGAGAACACTGCAAAAGTTGAAAGAGAAAGAACGCGATAAAATATTATCGAAAGAAGAACTGAAAACGGCTCAAGAATCCGTGACATATGGCTGCATAAAATATGCCGATTTGTTGCACAACAGAAATCATGAATATGTATTTTCATTCGACAAAATGCTAGAAGATAAAGGCAATACAGCTGTATATTTATTGTATGCTCTAACTCGAATTCGTTCTATTGCTAGAACAGCGAAAGTCACGCAAGACGAATTGCGGAAACACGCGCATGATACTCCAATCTCATTGGAGCACGAAAAAGAATGGAAACTAGCCAAAGTGTTGTTAAAGTTTCCTGATATAGTTCTTGACATTAGTGAACATATGTATTTGCATCCGTTATGCGAATTTTGTTATGAGATTTCATGCGCATTTACAGAATTTTATGATAAATGCTATTGTGTGGAAAAGAATCAAGCTGGAGAAATTGTAAAAGTACATATAGGACGTCTTTTACTCACAGAAGCTACCGCTATTGTTTTGGAGAAATGCTTTGTTTTGTTAGGTTTAAAACCTGTTGCACGAATGTAAAAAGATGATAGCAAATACAATAAGTACTTTTACTTTTTGATTACGTAAAGTGTAAAAGAGAAGTTATTTTTTTTTCCAAAGAATGAAAATGTAATTTTTATATTGAAGTCTGTAATTATAATTTCAAAAGTCTGTAATTATAATCTCAAAAGGACTAATATTATATAGTTTTTTAAATTTTCTTTTATTTTTTTTTATAGGTTTTTTTTATTTTCTTTTATGTAATCATTTTTATTTTTCTTATGGAAGCTGCTATAATTGTTTTAGAAAAAATACTTTGCTGTTCTAAGTTTAAAGTTTGTTGGTAACAAGATAAAAGGATAAGAATATATACTACATGTGGGTAATTTAATTAGATAAAATGCATAAAATAATTATAAAATATT
>NW_021852284.1:404347-409850 GCF_003651465.1 Formica exsecta
TTAATATAAAGTTTATAATATTATTGATTAAAAAAGAATTTTAATGTATAGAACTTTTATTTTCTTTTATATATATGATACTTCTACACATTTTAGTTTTATTTCTTGTATACTGGTATATTTAGCAAAAGTTTAGTAAATTAATCGGAGTTTGAGTTTTTATATCCTATGTTTAATATTTATTTCAAATGTTTACAAAGAATATATGTGTAAAACAACTGTCTATGAACATCTTTATATATTTCAAGGAAAATTATATATAAATCATTCTTCAAATGTCTGTATCTTTGTATCGGCAATAGAAATATATTACATCATCACATAATTGCAGTTATTTCATCATACTTCATATATACTGAAAGAGAGAGAGAGAGAGATGCATATATGAGCTTTTGTATGCCGTGCAGCAGCGCCATCACATTCATTTTTAGGGATTGGAAATACTTATCCATATCCACTTTTCGATACTGTCGGTCAAATCTCCATTTGGTTCATGTCCATGCTACATCCATAAATTATAGATCAAGAATACAACCGTTTATGGATTTATACATATGCAATAAAATAAATGTTTTTTAATACAAAGAATGCGACATTATTCAGATAAATTTCAATTAGATATAAATTCAAAAATTAGATAAAATATTTTTTTCCTTATCTAAGTAGAAATTATTCGAATTATATCGTGTTTTTGATGTCATTTTAATTAAAAATCTCATTATTCCATTAAAATTATTTTTAAAAAATTACTTCCTAAAATAAAACATAAATGTTTTAGTTTTTATTATATAAGATTTTTGAATATTATAAAATAATTATTATAGATAAGTAAAGATCTTCGATGTTATCGAAAGCGAGAGCGAGAACGAGTAAAGAGCAAGCGAGATAAATATCGTCAAACAGTTTCGAAATCTCTTACACGCGAGGGGCTTATTCCTTTATTACATAGTATTTCACGAGTATATATGTGTCATATTATCATAGAAAATAAAACTTTTATATTTTGCATTTTACCTGTTTGAAAATAATTTTAATAGATTAATGATTTTTTGCGATTAAAATGATACCAAATACGACATAAACCGGATAATTTTTAGTTAAATATGTGCTCAAAATTTTTATTATTAGTTTAGCTAAAAATTATCCGATTTATGTTGTGTTTGATGCCATTTTAGTCGCAAAAATTTTATTAATTCATTTAAATTATTCTCAAACCGATAAAATATAAGTAAGAATCTTTCTCAAAATAAGAATTGAAGTGACAGAAATCTAAATTATCGTTTTGTTGCAATCCTTAGGAATAAAAACTATTTTTCTATCGATACTTAGAGTAAAGATATTTTGTCTCATGCTTTATCATACGATTTTTTGATTATTCAAATATAATTTGGATTGAGAATGCGCAATAAAATCGCAGGTCCGAATAATTAACATAACGATAAGCTTTGCGATATTTTAATCGTTTATTAAATAATTAATCTATAATTTAAAATACTTATATAATTTAATATTCCGCTTGTGTACATATATGTCATAGTACGCAAAATATTTTCGGCTGCGAATTATCAACAATATGGTATTCAGCCTTGGCGGTATAAACATTAGAGCGCTATTGTTTACATGTTACGACTTACGGCTTTATCATTCACACAGCGACAATCGAACAGTAATGTAGTAATGCGAAACACTCCGTCCTTTTCTAAACGCGATCGCGAAAAGTATCGGGAAATAATTTGACATAATTAATAATTAATTCTCTCTCTTTCTTTTACTCTCTAGGCAACAATTATTTAAAAATACTTAAAATATATTTCGTCCGATGTTTTTTCGTTCGATTTTTCGACGATCTAAATATGATTCGGACTGAGAACGCACAATAAAACAGTCTAATCGCAGATCCGAATAATTAACATATCGATAAGCTCCGTGATATATTAATTGTTTATTAAATAATAGATCTATAATTTAAAATATTTGTATAATTTAATATTCCGCTTGTATACGTCATAGTACGCAAAATATTTTCGGCTGCGAAATCAATAACATGGTATTCGGCCTTGGCGGCGTAAACATTAGCGCGCTATTGTTACGACTTACGGCTTTATCATTCGCACGGTGACACTCGAACAGTAATGTGGTAGTGCGAAACGCTCCGTCAAATTCCTTTTCGAAACGATACGTCGCGTTGTCGCGAATTAATTCTCTCTCTTTCTTTTACTCTCTAGGCAACAATTATTTAAAAATACTTAAAATATATTTCGTCCGATGTTTTTTCGTTCGATTTTTCGACGATCTAAATATGATTCGGACTGAGAACGCACAATAAAACAGTCTAATCGCAGATCCGAATAATTAACATATCGATAAGCTCCGTGATATATTAATTGTTTATTAAATAATAGATCTATAATTTAAAATATTTCTATAATTTAATATTTTGTTTGTATATATGTCATAGTACGGAAAATATTTCGGCAGCAAAATATTAATAACATAATATTCGGCTTTGGCGGCGTAAACATTAGCGCGCTATTGTTAACGTGTTACGATTTATGGCCTTATCATTCGCACGGTGACATTCGAACAATAAGGTAGTAGAGCGCGAGATGCTCTGTCAAATTAGAAACGCGATCGTGACAAGTATCGGGAAATAATTTGATATGATAAATCATTAATTATCTTTTATATACATTAAATAATACGTAACTATATCGCGATGATAGATCTTGAAGCTCGTATTTTGCGTGACGTGTTCATTTTATCAACTAATTATAAGAATCGAAATGACAGTAATCAAAACCATAAATTACTATTTTATTGCAATCTTTATGAGCAATAATTAATTTTCTATCAATATTTAAAGTTAAAAATATTTCGTCCATTGCTTTATCGTTAGACTTTTCAACGATCAAAATATGATTTGTATTGAGAACACGCAGTAAAACAATCGAATCGCAGAATCGAGTAGTTAGCATAACGAAAGGCTCCGTGATACATATCACTCGTTTAATAAATAATTCGTTTATAATTTAAAATACTTGTATAATTTAATATTTCGCGTATATATGTGTTATAATATACGTAAAATATTTCGGCAATTCGGAATTATGAATGGAATGGGGAATTGGAATTTGGTCTTTGCGGCATATAACGCGCTATTGTTTACGTTTTTTTGTTTATTGGTTACGTATTGTTATTATTTGCATGACGACTCTTGAATAGTATTATAATAATGGGAGTGGGAGACGCTCCGTCAAATATTCCTTTCTTACTTGTTATCATTCGCATACAGTTGAGCAATAAAGTAGTGATAGGAAACGCATCGTATATTATTGAATTTTATTCCTAAATACGATCGTGATTACTATCGGAACATAATTCGATATGATAATTACAATTAACAATTAATTAACTTTTGATAAATGACACGAAACTGTACTGCGACGATAAATCTTAACGCGATCATTCATTTACAAGTAAAACTCGAAGCGACAGAATAAAAATTATAAATTTTGTTACGGTTATTTTTTGATTATCGATCCTTACTTTAGCTGAATGCTCTGATTGTGAATTAAATATATTCCAATAATTCAAATTGTTCTAAAATGCAAGCATAAATTAATTATTAATTAAACGATTGCTATATAACGATTTTTTATTACTTTAATCTTTCGATTTACGATTCATATTATTGTGCGTATACTATATCTACATAGCGACAATAAATCTTATCCTAACGCGATCATTCATTTACAAGTAAAAATTAAAGCAATAGAATAAAAATTATAAATTTTGTCACGATGTTCTTCGATTATCGATCCTTATTTTAACTAACAATGCTTTGATTGTGAGTTAAATATATTCCTATACTTCAAATTTGTCTAAAATGCAAGCATAAATTAATTATTAATTAAACGATTGCTATATAACGATTTTTTATTACTTTAATCTTTCGATTTACAATTCATATTATTGTGCGTATACTATATCTACATACAATATAACAACAGAGATAGTATTGCTGTCGAGTAGTGCATGATTTTGGCTTCGTATAATCGTCGAACGAATCATACTTTTCGTGTTGCTCTTTCTTATGATATAATAAAGTGCATATCTTGTATGATTCTTCCATGATCGGGAGTGTTGTGCAAAGTGTTTCGCCATCGCATATACGACTAGTCATAATTAGTCGTGTTTTCGTGAGTGAGTGTGAGTACCACGAGGAAACAACAAAAGATGAGCAAGATTGGGAAAGGAAGTTTGGACGACGGACAGACCAACGATATGCGGTAAATAATTCATAAATTATTTATTAACGCTGTTAATGATTAAAACTCCTTCAAAATCGAACAAACACTATTAAAACTATAAGAAAATATAATATTATAATAAATCTCTGCGTTTTGGAAATCAATTTTTCGTATATCATATAAAGATATATTCGTCTCGAGAGAGATAAATTTTTTCGCAATTCCGACTTTTTATTTAGAGTTCTGGATAGCACCTCACGAGATATAAGATACTCTTATTATTTTTACGGTAAATTCAATATTGCAAAAGATATCGCGTTTTTCCGTATGACATTTGGCGAAAACCTGACAGTATACCTATCACCGAGAGATCATATGAACGTGAAAAAATTAATTTGCGTTTTGTTGCGATTCTCTCTCTCTCTCTCTTTTTCATTCTCTCTCTCTCTCTCTCTCTTTCTTTCTGTCTTTATGAGCAATAATTATTTCTTTTACAATACTTAAAGTCTAAATTATTTTCAATACTTTCAACTTTTTGACGATTTAAATATGATTCGGATTGAGTGCACGCAGTAAAAAAATCGTATGCAGAATCGAGTAATTAGCAAAACAAAAAGCTTTGTGATACGTCAATCGTTTAATAAATAATTAATCTATAATTTAAGATACTTGTATAATTTAATATTCCGCGTATATACATATATATCATAGTACGTAATATTTCGATAACAAAATATCAACAACTACGGCCTTATTGACTTTTAGCTCACTATTGTTTACGTGTTACGCTCTTTTCATCATTCGTACAACGATACTCGAACAGTAAAGTAATAGTGCCAAATGCTTCGTATCTTGTCAAATTTCTTTTCTAAACACGGTCGCGACACATAATTGCTATTATTTTAGTTATTACAATTAACAATTAATCAACTTTTGATAAACAATATAAACGCGACAATAATAAAGTGCGTTGTGTATACGATTAATCATATAATATCTCACGACCGTAAACGAGCGTAAAATTATGCTCATGCATCGGCGATAATAATTAGCTGGCAACGGAAGAAATTTTTCTCCTTCATTACCCTCTGATAGAGGTCGAAGCTACATCTCTGGCTAGATGTATCCAGAATGAATATGGCCAGGATCAACGAAAGGTAGGTCCAACTGGCCCAACGGAAGCAACATAGTTGACCAATATCGTGGTCAAAAGGCGCAAAAATACACATGTTGGGTAAAACATGTGTTTGCGC
>NW_021852284.1:414454-416917 GCF_003651465.1 Formica exsecta
AAATAATATATTTGAAGGGAAAATATATTTCTTTCTCTTCATTAAAAGTGTTCTTCCATCATTATTAATATTAGTATATTATTGTCTTAATGTGCTAAAAAGATTTAATAGTAGATTGAACATGGATATAGCTAATGTATATAGATAAATTTATATTTTTCAAGCAATTTCAAATTGCAATCAATTTGCCTGTTTCTACTGACTTTTTTGATACAAAAAATTATAGTTACGAACGAATATATTTTATTAATTAATTTTAATATAATTTTCAATCTTTTTTTAAGAAAATATTTCTAGGTGCTGAGGATAGGAAGATTATTTCTTGGTTTCTTTTAAGAAATCATTTACAGGTATTAAACATCCCGTCATTCTAGGATAGTATCCTGGATAGTTTTTAGATATATCATTCTATATATATAATAAAATATATGCGCAAATTAACATACTGTTCCAAAAAACTTGTATACTTTTTTTAAATATTATGTTACAAAATACATATTATGTATGAATATAATGTAAAATGTGCGTATACTTCAAAACTTCGAGACAAATCGAATGGGTACCTCAATATCAGTGAAATATCGACAAATTAATGTATTTAAATACTAAAGACAAAGATTAATTATAGCTTAGAATTATTATAATTATACTTGATATTATTTTGATTTATTTTATGTGTGTTACAAAGCATATAAATTACATTTTTTTAAATTTCGCTGTTATCGAGTTCGATTCGTCTCGAACAGTTGGTACCCGAGAATTATTTGTACTCGCACATTTAACACTAGCTACAATAACGCGATGTATGTATTTTATTATAAATATAGTCGTTCGCAACCACATTTTCATAAAAATTGTTATATCCATTTAATTTTCAATAAAGAGATATATTTCTTAATAATGGAAGAACACAATTTTTCACGCGAATTTCAATCTCGTGAATTAAAGATAATGACAATGGTAAAAATTCGGAAAATTGTATTTCAGACTTTATAACTATCATGAATATCGCTAATTCTTCTAATATTTAATAGAAAAATTATTGAATAAAAATATGAAGACTCGATGTTAAGCTAACGATTAAATATTAATTTTTTGTTCACAAAATTTGACGACTGCCTTCGACAATGCAGAATCGCGAGTAAATTATTCCGAATTTCATGATTTGATTTTGATTTAATTGATATTTATGAATTTCGTGTCGGAATTAAATATTTGTTAAATTAATTAATTAACTACGTTATAAAAACACCGCGTTTCTTCCACGTTCGTGGACGCGATCGCTGTCTTAGCTAAGGGGCCTTATCGCTATCACTCTCGTCAGGTAAACGTTAGTAAAGTGGCGTGGTTTGTACCGGCGAGGAGTCGAAACAATCTTCATCGTGGAGAATTATTTCTTGTCGGTTCTTGTAAGATCCATCCGCGATGTCTAGTTCAGTGTTATGTTGAAAATTAGGGATGTTTGTTGCAGGATTAGAATTAAACCCAGGTTTTTCTGGCGATTTCTGGAAGCAATGGTTTCGGTAGTAACTCAACGACGACTGTGGAAGATCTGGGATTCGTTCCCTCCTACAACGGGGTTCCTGATATTTAATGGATCACTTAACTTTTCTTTGCGTATTGATTTTACGGAGTCCGATATAGAGAAGCAAGAAGTTAATCGTTCTCCACCTTTAAGATTGTTCTTGTCGGATATTAACCGGCGTGTTATCTGGCAGAGGGATCTTGATCTCTCGGGATCTTGATTAGTCAAATCGTTGGGCCAGTTATTCTCCATTGAACGCGGCGATAACGCAATGTTTTTATAACGGTATCTTAAGATTTATAAGATTTTATCTTGTTTAGCCAATCCTCCGCGAAACGGTACATATATTTTTATTCTCAATCGCGAATTTTGCATAAAATCACGTATTTGAAAATAAATCGGGCATTAGGTTCTATATTCACAAATGTCCTATTACAGACGCGATTATAAAAAGCGTTTCAAATGTCCGTCGAAACATTTTCGTATGGAGTAATTATATCGTTCCTCTGATTGTTCCAAAAATTACATTGGAATCGAATATTATAGCTATCGTTGATTTATTTGTTCGTCGCGTTTCTTTTTTCAAATTTTAAATCGCATTTTATCTTGTGATTTAATCGTTAATTTACATCGAAGCTTCGTCTACTTTCTCTCAAATATTTTTTTTGAAAATCTACGCAACATGCGCTAGTAAATCAAATACTTTTTTCTACAATTAAAAAACGATCAATAATTTTATTAACGATTCTTCTGGTCATAATATCATAGTTTGTATTATATAAAACTTAACAAGTTTTATAATTACATGTTGATCATTAATCAAATATATAATTAATCATTACTTATCAGCTATATCTGATCTAAAAATAGTGAATTTTGCATCATATGAATATTTTGGACATTTTCGTGTAATCTCATGTAATAAATTTCATGTAATA
>NW_021852284.1:421070-421537 GCF_003651465.1 Formica exsecta
ATTAATTTTGATTGATAATTTGGCATTATATAAATTAAAGTAAAGTTATATTAAAACGATGCATGACAAACGGTCGTAATGTCTCACGACCATAAACGAGCGTAATATTACGCTCATGCACCGGCCATAATAATTAGCCGGCAACGGAAGGAATTTCTCTCCTTCATTGCCCTCTGATAGAGGTCGAAGCTACATCTCTGGCTAGATGTATCCAGAATGAATATGGCCAGGATCAACGAAAGGTAGGTCCAACTGGCCCAACGGAAGCAACATAGTTGACCAATATCGTGGTCAAAAGGCGCAAAAATACACATGTTGAGCAATACATGTGTTTGCGCATTTCTACGTGCAATGGCACATAATCAAGAATGCTACCGGTGCATTCTGTTACGGCACGTGAGTAGGACACGTAAGTAGGGCATGCGAATAGGATACGCGAGTAGGGCACGCGAGTAGGGCACGCGATT
>NW_021852284.1:421545-435011 GCF_003651465.1 Formica exsecta
CATATATTATATAGTGCATATTTATTTTATGAAACAAAATAATTTTTATTTCAATTAAATAATTGTAATAAAAATTTTACCTCCTCGATGGTATCTCCACCTTAACGAAGGCATTTGCCGGGTGAGGAGGTTTGAGTACTCTAATGAACCTGAGAGCTATGCCGGTGGTAACATATAGCGTTTTCGAGTGATCAAGAATGATCAATTCTCTGAAACCGATTGAAATGAATAAAACTCAAACTCTGTCTTGGATTTTAGAGATATTTGGATTATTAGATTAATCAATGAATACTTCGAGTAAGCGTTTGATTGATTAATCAGCGCAAAGAATCTTGTACTTTAAAGATAAAATAACGTCAAAAACGGAGAATATATTTTATATTATTTATATTAATTAGATTCTCTCAAAACCTATTTTTGATCAAATATATATTCATGGTAAATTGGATTTAATCGCTCTCAAAGCGATCAAACTTGAATATTTTTAAATAAAATGAAAGTGAAAAAGACAATAATAGAGAAAAAGGAGCTTTAGTCGTTTTTTTAATTTAATGTCGTATAAATACATATTTAAATCTCCTGAGAAAAGTATTATTTTCGCATTTCTGATCTTTTAAGGGGTCTTTCTAGTTTGACGCTCTGAAAATAAGGCAATTTTTGGGAACTTTTTTAAAGAAAAGTATAAAACATATTAATTCTAAACTTTGCACATTTATTAAATAACATTTCAAGTATATCCTTAATTTTTTTTCAAACAAAAATATTTGTTTATTTCAGAGTTATAGTAGTCCAAATCAGAGTATCTAAAAGAAAATTGTTGTTTGTGGCGAACATGATTCCACAGCCATTATAGCTATCTGAAATAAACAAAACCAAAAAGATTCTTAATCTGTATGAGTGTGGCTATTGCGTTAACTAGAATTAAAAAAATATTGAAAAACAAAAAATAGCAGTGTCCCAAAAAAAAATTTCATTTTTTACCAAAAAATTGGTTAGTTTTGTAAGTCGCAAAATTCGAATCTAGTTCACATTATTGTTACACTCATACATTAAGAATCTGTTTGGTTTTTTTATTCCAGATGACTATAACGGCTAGAATCAATTTTTTGTTCCTGTAGAGAAATTGTAAGTTGATTAGCTATTGTGTCGCTTTTTATCGCGCGGCAAGCGTTGTCGCGTCTTTTGAGCAGGAGCCAATAGGCTGCTAGTAATATTACAGGAATATTACATATATGGAAAAACCTTCTAGTACAGATTGTTAATAAGAATAGACACAGATTGAGATGTGTGTGTGTGTGTGTGTGTGTGTGTGTGTGTGTGTGTGTGTGTGTGAATAAGACGAAAAAAATTACAGTAGAAAAATTACAACTAAAGAGTAGATACATATTAAATAAGATAATAACATTTAATGATATTAAACTAAATACCGAAGAATTCTTTTAATTGAATTAAAACTCGTGTTAAAAAAGTCAATATACGTCGAAAAATCATTTGCCAACGAGTACATACGGTTGAGTAGTTTATATTTTCTATAAAAGATACGATTAGATTCAATAAAAAATAATTCATTATGTCTAAGCGATTTATCCGCAATTCGTAAATTGATGACCTGACTTTAGCAAATCAGGAGAATCAATGTATCCATTAACCAGCTTACACACGAATACCAAGTGCAACAAAACTGGGCGATTCTTTAACGTTAACAGATTTATTTCTTTTAACAAACAATTATAATTATGATCGAAAAAGTTCATTGATTTAAGTTAAAACTAACATGGCGAAAAAAACGATGTTAAATTCTCTCAAGCAAAGTACACTTATTTGCGTAATAAAGAGTTCAGATGATTGAAGCATTCTAAACGCGGTCTCACAAGGATGCAATACAATAATTTTAAACGACATGATTATCGACAACGCATTTGATTCATATAATGGTTTTTTTTTACAATTTATATTTACATTTATATTTATATTTTATATTTATATAATTCACATTTATGCGATGTTGATAATTTAGTATTTGTATTACGCTGAAGAGGGTCCAAAGGAGGGACCAAAACGTTCGTTTCGTTTAAAATATGACAAATGTCTAATTTATAACTAAAATAAAGTATGCGCCTTGAAACCAGCGTTGGCTCTAAATTGCTATTTGTATGTTAATTAGTATTGATCTTGAGAGCCTATTCACAGTTTAATAATTTGAAAGTATTAACATTTTTGAAAAAATTGACACGACCGGTTTACAAAACCAAAAGTCTCTTGAATGCAGCATTCATAATAAGATTTATATTTCTCTGGAAAGAGAAAAGATCTAGGTAGCTGTAGGTAAGAGGCATTAATAGATTAGTGACTCGACGGAAAATCTTTAAGTCGTCGGCTTGCTTTTAGTCGTTAATAAATATATTAAAGAATAAAGGACCCAAATGAGATCCTTGAAGGATCCTCGAAAAAACCGCGATATTCCTAGAAAAAGAATTTTACAATTTTACAATTTTTGAATTTTTATTTGTTATAAAGATTGATAGAGAGAGCCAGTCCAAGAAAGTTCCACCTATACCAAGGGCACGAAGCTTATTAACTAGCATCATTTGATTAATCATATGACTATCAAATAGTTTTTTTTAAATCATATCATTACCATATCATTATCATACTATCATCATTTTTAAAAATCATGTAATTACCATTATATTTACACACACATTGGAAAGCCATTGGAAAGAAAAGTTTTAAAAGAAAAATATTTAAGTTAAAAAGTATGTATAGAGACTTGCGATCCTCTTTGCATTCTCTTCTAACTTGTTAAGAAATCGCGAGATACAGCGCTTGCTAATAAACCTCGCATTTCATTTACAGTCAAGGCACGCATCTCTCGGAACGATAACATAATATTATAGTCCCTTTCAAGAATCTGTTTTATCTCCATATAAGCCAGTGAATCGATACCTAACTTTTCGAAGTTGTCATCGGGAGTTATCGAATAGACATTTTCAATACCAAGGATATTGCGAATGATTTGGTCGAAGTCAACTTTGTCGCTGTTATTCACGGATTTCTCGGCTATCACCGTGGATAATAGTACCGCGTACGGTTGTTGAAGAAAAATGTCCATGGTTGCAAAACAGCTGGATAAATGTTGCATTAAAACAGCGCCTGTATAGATGTTTCTATTCTTTGTATCTATAAAAATAATAGTATCATATAATATATATTATATAATATCGACGATTACTGTCGACTTTGGCGATTTGCGAGGATATTTTACACAATATTTAAACGCTTTCTAATTTGTTATTCTTTTTTTGATAACATAATATTATTATTTTGTAATTATTTTAAACAAAACTTTTTAAACAACATTTATTTTAAACTTATAATTAATCTGCAACTATTTTTTGATACTGTTCCTGTTAATAATAATATAATAAAATAATATAATAATCACTGAATTTCATGGAAAAAGGTAAAGACGTAAATCTCACCTTCATATAAGCCGACATCTTTGATAGGACCCCATTGAATAGCAAGACCGGGCAAACCAGCGGCACGTCTCTGCTCCATCATTCTTTCCATAGCTGAATTCGCAAGACAGTAATTAGATTGACCCGGATTACCAATGCCAGACGATATAGACGAAAACACAACAAAGTGATCCAATGACGGACAGGATTTTCTCGACGTCGTATCCAGATTTCTTGTACCGTTGATTTTTGGCAAGGTTACCATTTCGAAGTCGGCTACTTGCAGGCTCTCAAAGAAACCGTCGCGTAACACAGCGGCCAAATTAAATATACCGCCTACCGGAGCCAGCCGATTGCTCTCGTCAATCAAACGTTCGGCACCTGATAACGTCGTGATATCTGCTGTAGAGATAATGATTTTGATTCCGCTCTCACGCCAATGTCGCACGCGGAATGCCTGGTAACCGGTGCGTATGCCGGTACGGGACACGAGAATGATGAATCTTGCGCCGCGGGCGATCATCCAATTAACCAGTTCTAGGCCAAATCCACCGAGACCGCCGATCAGCACGTATGATTTCTCCGAATTCATATAGGTACGCGGTATGGCCGACATCGTCTTTAGTATCGGCAGCACATTCTTCTGCTGCTCCTCGTCCCGAATTTTCAGTAATATCTTGCCGATGTGCTTTCCCGTCGCCATAAATTTGAATCCCTGTTCGAGATATTCCTCCCGAAATACCTTTGTCGGTAACGGACGCACCACACCGTTCTCGATTCCTTCCGTAACAAATCTAATCGTTTCTCGCTTGTCCGCGCAATCCTCAAACAGCGTTTCTAGCTGTATACCGTGGAAAGCGATGCTCTTTAAAAATATCGACATATCTATGCGGTTGCCATTTAATATGTTATATTTCCCGATCTCGAGGAATCGACCGTTGATCGCGAGGCATTGTATGCTGGCATGCAGTTTCTCTTCTGCAAGCGAATTTAGCACCACATCGACTCCACGTCCTTGGGTCTCGTTAAGAATCAATTGTTTGAAACTCGAATCTCGGGAATTACCGATGTGCTTATCGGTCAATTGCGGAAATGTTTTCTTGAGGTACAGCCGCTTTTCCAGCGTGCTAACAGTAGTAAAGACTGTGCAGCCGGCATGCAGCGCGATGGCGATTGCCGCTTGACCGACACCGCCCGCACCGGAGTGAATCAACACGCTCTCTCCCGCTTTCAATTGACCTCGTACAAATAAAGCATAGTAACTGGTCGCGTAAACGACCGGTATTGTTGCCGCCTGTTCCAATGTCCATTTGTCGGGTACTTTCCAGAGAAGATCGGTATCCGGTAGCACGGTGGTCGCCAATCCCATTGTCTTAACTATACCCATTACTCTATTACCGTTCGCGTCTCTTCCGGAGAATTCAAGTCCTAATAAATTCTTCTCCATCCTTGATAATGAGACGGTGTTTGTTGATAGTTTACCAGTCGCTAGCATAACATCCCTATTGTTAACACAAAATTTATTTATCAATTGCATTTATCAATATGACAATATGTTATGTCCATATTATTAATTGAATGAGAGACGAATAACTCTTATCAAAACTTACTTGAAATTTAAGGACGCGTAGTACACACTGCAGAGTGTATTTATATATTTTGTCTGACAGTATGTTAATGGGCTTTGAATCCACTTCAAGCTACTTAAATCTCCCGTCTTTAGTGTATTTACATAAGCGTGCTCCACTTGCACGTCATTGTGGCAATCTAATTGCAAATACCGATAGCTGCCCCATTGACCCCCTTTTAACACATTAGCCGATAGTTCTTTATCCAATTGCTCCACATAAAACTCTGCGGATAAATCGAATTTGGGAGCGTTATTATCTTGAATGAAGACGTAACGCACGTTTGTAGTCTCGTGCCGGATGGAGTTTATAAATCCAATTAGACCTGCAAATTAAAAGTAAGGATAGTTGACAAAACATAATATGCTGATAAACATTCCAACAAAATTAAAATAAACAGATCAAATTGATATTTTCTAAACAGATATTTTTAAAAATTGAAAAAGAGAAAAATGAGTTTTTTAATTATAGTGTACGGCTCTATGATATTCCTGTGCCGCAGTTATGCCGTTCGTTGCGGTAGAAAAAAGATTATTTCCAAAACGACGTGCGAGTCTTTTTGACAACTACGGCAAAAATTTTAAATTTTGAATAATTATCAAGTGTGAGTATGTTACTGATAGCTCCGTTTTTTTTAATTACATTATATGAATTCCTTGTGTGTTCTATAATTAAAGTTTCTGGAATTTTATAAAGAGCATTTCTTCGTAAGTGCTGGTTGTGTCGCGCGAGTTCGATAGTTCGAGATCAATTTACGTAACAATATTATATAAAGAATTATTATATACTGTTAAAAAAAAAGAAAAAAAATTTTTTTGATCTTTTTTGTTCTGTGCTTTAAAAAAATACATTGTTTTGTTCTTCAAAATTACGTATTTTTGATATTCTGCAGCTCAATAAAAAGTTTTTTTTTGGAAGATGTAAATCAAGTTTCATAAAATACAACATTTTGTCTATAAAATTCTTTCTTTTTTAATTTTTCTACAATTTTTTTCTTTGGCCGAGCTATACGATTTTGAAACTAGACCTGTATTTTTTAGAAATGAGAAAATTAAAAAATTTTGTTTAAATTATTGATAGCATAGTTAAAGTACAGAAACTTCAAGCTTCAAAATGCTTTTTTTATCTACGATGATTTTTCGCCAAGTTTTAGGCCCATTCTACAATAAGTCGTAAGTCGTTAGTCGTAAGCAAATTGATCAATAACAGTTGATTATTCCAAGAATATTCTCGAAATAATCGACTGTGGTTGGCGATTTATTAGAACGGACCTTAGCGATCTGAAAATAACCCAATTTTTAACGTATAAAAAGTGTTCCTTTTTTTTAGGTGTATATATATATATTACGAGAGCGCTTTGGCGCTTTGTTGACATGTTCCAGGCCAAGCCAAGGCCTGTGTGGCGATGTGCCTGCGTTTAAAAGTGGATAGACTACAAAATTTATTCTTCATCAGCATCATATTACAATGTACTATGTACTAAATATAGTGAGACTATGCGATTATTCGACGCTCACTTTATTCGCATGCGTTAGAAAATGGAGAATAGAAACATAATTTATACTTACTCTGACCGGAAAATCTAGGAAGGAAATCGTCGACTTTGATACAACAGTCCGGCGAGTCGATAATGAACTGTGGCTTGCCCATTGACACCACCGCGAACTTAAACTTCAAAGTTTTTTTATGAATTCTCATAAGAGATCAAAAAAGATTAGCTAAGGATGCCTACCTTTTCGAATTCTTTTTCCTGTACTCCTAATTTCTTTAGCAATCTATCCTTCATTTTTTGAAAAGGTTCACCCTATAAAGTACAGCGTTACAATTATTAAAATGCATCTTTTTAGGTGTATATATATATATATATATATATATATATGTATAAAAGCGAATCTATATATGTAATTATTTATTTAAAATTGTACCAAGTGACTCTTCGCCTTGAGATACAAAGAGCACTTCTTGATTCTTGCTGTCTAAGTTTCTTAGCGCTGTTTTTGCATTCTCCAACCATGAGAAATTTTTTTCTGTGATATATACAACGATAAGTTCTCTTCCTTTCCTTCGCTTCTTTAACAAGAGATAAATTTTTCCCGAGGAGTCGATTTGTTTTCCAGCTAACGTCAGATTCGCTTCCTTCAGTATAATCTTTAAATTGAGTGGTATAGTAGTTTCTTCCAAAAGAATAAAGCAATTGGATCTTAAGTTAGCAGCCAGATTTCTTAGAATAGTGCAAGATCGTCCAGACAGTACATTCGCCGCTATGAAAAGATGCATATTATGAGCAGGGATTGCATCGTTCGCTTCCGGCATCGTAACTTTAACCTTCACGTTCATTTGATTAAAACGAGTCGTGTAATCATTGATGGAACTGACGTCTTCCTGTAGATTAATCTAAAACAATAGAAGCAGAAAGTTCATATGCACTTAGAATTGTTCACGCAAAAAAGCTTACAATCAAATAGAATTTGCTCAAATAATTTTGTATTAAGGGATTTTCATCTGTAAATTACGGAATCTTCAATCGAAATTATATTTATTTACTTTCTGAAGTGACACAATGTGCATTAAAAATCTGTGATAAGTACTTACGGTAAATAAAGGCTTTTCATGCATAATATCTAATATAAATGGTCTCAAACGGCTATTCGGGGCTTGATTGTTCGCAATTTCAACGGCATTAATTTTAAACGTCGTTAAGTTCTCGCACATAACTTCTAAGAGTACAGTGAGTGCGTGAACTTTCCCTCTCGTATGATTTTCCAGATCTAGGCTGTACGAATTTTCGTAAGGCACGAACGCGTAACGTTCGTACTTGGGTTTAGTTTGAATCTGCTGTCGTTGAGATGCGGTAGTCTTTATATCTTTGATTAGAATACCGCCGGATTTAATAATATCAGCGTTCTTGTTATGATATACTGGCAATCCGCCATCTTTTGGTAACTTGTCGACCAATTGTTTGTGAAGAACGGGGTCAATCGCGACATATCGAATCTTTGATCCATACACTAATTTCCGGTCGTTGGCTATAAGATTAAGCAGAAACATATTATCTATATATGAGCTCCATTCGTTGAACCAAAATAACTCGCCTACAGTGCAATAACTGTCGATGGATTTTATCCCTTTAAAAAAACCGCTGAATTCGTATCCGCGCAGCTTCAGTTCTTTATAAACGTCCTCGGTGCTCAACGGTAATAAAAACTCTTTGTCGGTAGGCGGTATCGGTAGCAAAGGCAAGTTCAGCTCATCTTTTTCACTGGGCTCTACAGTGCGTATGTTACCGCTAAAAATTACTGTATTGAGTTCACGGACCACAAAATATCCTGTTTCTTCGATGATTTTTATCGATAATTTGACGGTTTTCTTTTCCGGCAAGAAGGTGATTCGCTGGAACCACATGTCTTCAAAGATTACCGGAAGTCTCTCGAAATAAATGTTGCGTAATTTCGCGAAGGTTTTCCAAACCATGAGCGCGAGATGGGGGCCTGGAAGAACAACTCGACCGTCGATTTTGTGTCCCGCTAAATATGCATCCGTTTCTCTCGATAGATTTATTTCCACAATATGCTCTCCCGACGATCCCTCTGACTCGTGCTTGTAAACCGGTATTTCCCATGTACTAGAGTGATCCCACTTGATTAGAGGTCCGATCATTGGTGTTCCGCGACCAACGGGAAAACTAACTGTATCCGACAGATACAATTTCAGGATATCGGGTTGCGCGCCGGCCATGTACATCTTTCCCACATTAGACAATAGAAAGATCAGATTGTTTGAATGATTCTGCTTTTGAAGGCTGATATTGATCACCGTCGATGGTAGCGATCTGCGTAAAATCGCCTGCAACAGACAATGCGGCGCGATCTCGATAGTTATCGCATTATCCGGAATGTGCGCGATTGCTTCTTTGAAGAGCACGGGTGACAACATATTGTTCACAAAATACTCTGATGAGCTGAATTGTGCAAGTGAGCTATCCCATGCGGTTTTAGGTATTGAACTGGAGATCCATTTGCCAGATCTTTGTTTTGATTTTGGTATAATTATGTCGAGCAAGGCGCGCAGCTTGGACTCAGCCGGGGCAAGGTATTTGCTATGAAAGGCGATGCCGGAACATTTGACCGTTTTGGCAAAGATATTTTTACTCTTCAGCACTTCTACAAATTTCTGTACAGATTCGGACGGGCCGGAAATGGTGACCAAATCCGCGGAATTGTGACAAGCTAAACTAATATCGGACGGACATATTTTTTTGGCTTCTTCCCAATTCAAACCGACTGCTGCCATATCGCCTGGTTCCAAGTCAGAATCTACGATCGATTTGCCTCTGTAATAGGCTGCCAAAATAGTTTGTTCTAGCGTAAACGCACCGTCAGCATAGGAACAACTCAGTTCGCCGATGGAATGTCCAACTATACCATCCGGTTTTATACCTATGGATGTCAGCATATCGATGAGAGCGATCTGGATTGCCACAATCGATACGAAAGCATCTGTTACGATCTCGTATGTCTCGTTGGTGCCATTCATTATAATATTCATTAGATCGATGTCGTGATTTTTCAATACGTCCGCGCATCGACGCAGACTTCGATGGCATGTTTCAATACCAAGCAGTTCACGGCCCATGCCCGGCCATTGAGTGCCCATGCCGGAAAATACAAACCAAATGGGGCGTTTCTCATCATAATTTTCCTGGGCTATTTCGCGCATACCATCGTGAGCAAGTATCTCGTAGCCGCGAGTGTTGTGTCCCGATATGTTATCACTGTGTACGGCGCGTAATAGAGACAAGAACTCATTATCTTGTCGATGCTCATTTGCCTTGTCTAGTAACACATGCACAGCTTCTTTTGTGCGGCCCGATACGACGACTAGTTTCGGCAGTGGTTCGATAGTACTTGTCATGGATGATATGTTTGCTTTCGGATTGCTATCTAAAATGACGTGCGAATTTGTACCGCCGAAACCGAACGAATTGATGCCAACGAGACCGCCGTTCCATGGCGTAGCTTTGTCGATGACACGAATACGTCCCTCGGTTAGTGCTGGGATGCTTGGATTTGGAACAGCAAAGTGCAAATTTGCGGGGATTACACCGGTTTCCATCGCGATCAACACCTTAGCGATCGAGCACAGTCCGCTAGCGGGTTCCGCATGTCCCATATTTGACTTGACGGAGCCAATCAACAGCGGTGTCTTTCTGTCTTTGCAGAATAGTCTATCGATGGCATCTACTTCTTGAGAATCACCAACTTGGGTACCGGTACCATGCGCCTCTACATAAACCACATTTCTTGGATCGATTCCCGCTTTGTTATATAACTCGCGCAACATCAAGTACTGAATGTCATTGTTCGGATAGGTAATACCTTCTGGTTTGTAGCCATCCGTATTTGTTGCCGTGTTTATCACCTTGGCGTATATTCTGCGTGCATCCATCGTTTTCTGCAGATATATCGCGATCACTGCTTCAGATCTCACATAACCGTTAGCCGTGGTGTCAAATGTCTTACACTTGCCATCCTTGGACAGCATATTTAATTGATGAAAATGAATGGTATTCGCTGGATCGAGTATTATATTTAATCCGCCGACGATAGCAGAGTCGCATTCACCGGTGCGTATCGCGACGACTGCTTGATGCATAGCAGTCAAGGACGAGGAGCAGGCCGTATCCACTGTGTAACTGGGTCCAATAAAATCAAATGAATAAGAGATTCTGTTGGCGAACATTGATTTGAAACATCCGAGCACTCTGTATTCTGCAAACAGACAATAAGTATCCTATATAATTTACTCAATCTCAAAAGATATAATAGCTAAGGTTATATGTAGCTAAGGTTTAAAGCGTTTTTGGAGTAAAAATTTATAATTCGTTAATAATAAGTAGATTTGCAGATATATATATTGTAAATCTAACTTTTAAACTGTGTATATTTGTGAAAAAATAATATTTTAATCAATTATATCTCTTTTTCGCTAAAATCTTATATCTTTATCTAAATTTCTTTATATTTTTATGTCTTGTTTCATAAAGAAATCATAATTCTAACGTATCAAATATCTCTTATATTTGTAAAATATTGAATACATTTATATTTAAAAAGTAATTTGACTATTTCTAACCATTTTTTTTTGACTTTGTAATATTACTTTATTAGGCGGAAATTTTCATGATAAGATTATGAAATGTAGAAACCGTTTGATTCTGTTTTCCATATATGATTTGCATCCGAAAAAGATACACCGACAAACACGCCAGTACGTGATTTTCTTAAGTTTGATGGATTGATGCCAGCGTCAATTATTGCCTCGTATGTCACTTCTAGCATAAGACGAAGCTGCGGATCCATGACGCGTGTCTGCTTAGGATACACTCTGAAGAAAGAGGCATCAAAACTACTAAGATTTTTTATTTTGCCGAATCTAGGCGGCTCCCCGTAGATGCCCGCTGACCAACGGCGATCATTCTCGGTTACCATATCTGTTCCTTTCATTAAATTCTCTTTAAACTCCTCAATGTTTGAGGATTCAGGCAGACGACCTAGAAAAATATCAATGCATTATATTCCTGTAACGAATTGACCGTGGCTGCTGAAGACCAGCATAATTACCTGAAATACCCGTAATAACAATGTCATCTTCAAAATGAGCAGGCATTTTGATTTTTAAATAATTGGCTTTTATTTTTATTTTTCGGACTGACTTTTTTTATCTGTAAAGACAAAATCAATTAATGCTAAAATTATATATGATTTATTATAAGACATATATATATAAGAAATTACAAATAAAGATATCCTTTTGTTCTACATTGCTGCAGGACTTTCTTATTTAATTTTTTAACTTCAGGGGTTTCAAAAAGCTTTTTTCTGGTGGTTTCTTTTTCTGAGTGATAGTTTTTGTTTCCAAATGCTTTTTGTAAGGAGACAAAGTCAGGATAACAGTTTTTTTTCTTTTCATTACATGAAGTGTGTAGGTACCCGGTTTTGCCCCAACACGAAGAAAATAACAAACACGGCGGCTATATATTTTGATGTACAAAGTGACGATCAAAACTTATGCGATATACTCTCTAATATATACAGAATACAAGGCTGTATTTACAGAAGCAGATGCTCCGTGTAAGAAAAATCTATAACGACTCGATTGTTGCCCCGATATCGATCTTTTTTGGCTCGAAAATTTTAAATTTCTCTTAAAAAGGAATTGTCGTATGTACGTGGGCACGGTTTATCTCAAAATAATGATGGCATCAATCTACAACAAATAACACGAGTTAGTTAAAGATAGTAGCACTTATCATGAAGAAGCAGAGATACCCGGTTTTACCCTACTTTCCCCTATATATAAAATTTATTTATTGCAATATTGAAAGAAAAAATATATCCCATAATACAAAACACAGAAAAAACATAAAATAAAAAATTAATAGAAAAATTAAAACTTAGAGAAATTAATATAACAAATTAAAAATTTATACAAAAATTAAAAATTAATACAAACAAAAAAAAATTAACGTATGTTCACATTTCTGAACGTTTCGTCATTCTGCATATTAAATATTGTGTTGTGATGGATAATTATTCGAAGGAATTGTTAAAATCTTGGGATTTAGACATTCTCATCAAACATTTCGAAGGTAAGTAATATCTTGTTTAATAATTACAATTTAGAAATGTATAATCCGTATTAAAATAAATTCAAAGTTGTTACTTTTATAAGCAACTTTTACAGATTCACTCTTATAGAAGTTGAATATGTACATGCATTTACTTACAGAAAATTGCATTGATAAAGATTCCATAGCAAATTTGACATCAGATTTAATTAAAGAATTAATTCCGCAAATTAGCCTTAGAATTAAATTTAGTAAAAAATGGCAAGAACATTTTAATAAAGTTGAAGATGTAACAAATGTAGGTATGAATAATTTGTCACCAGGGCAATTAGTTGAAAATCATTGGAAAGCAACTTTAGCATAAGGAGGGAATCAAATTCAAACGTCTCAAAATAAAAACATAGCTAAAATTTTCTCTCAGTGGCCAGTTTTAAAGCATCCTACAGCATATACTTTGATCGATAAAGATTTTACATTTCTTAATTTAACATCAGAATGCATTCATTCATTCTCTCTCTCCCTTTCTCCCTCCCTCTCTCTCCCTCCCTCTCTCTCTCTCTCTCTCTCTCCCCCTCTCTCCCTCTCCTTCTCTCGCTCTCTCTCTCTATCTCTTTCTCTCTCTTTGATATATTCAACGTAATTTTACATTTTGATCACGTATTTCTGTAGCCTGAAGTAACGAATAAGATTGATAAATTTGTTAACGGTACAAATAAAATTTTTCTTTATCATATGCTATCTATTAATTAC
>NW_021852285.1:0-633 GCF_003651465.1 Formica exsecta
GGAATGAATCTCCGTCGATGCGGCGCGCATCGCACAAACCTCTGTAGGACTCTTCTCTCTCTTTCTCTCTCTCTCTCTCTTTTCCCCTCTCTCTCCCTCTGCGAATAGAGCGTAAATATGCAGTGCATAGAGGGTTTTTACTATGCGTGCCCTGTCTCTTTTGCTTGTGGACGCTGACGTGTGTACCCGCTCGCTGTCAGGGATAATTAAATGGTAGTCTTAACGTTGCGCTTTTTACGTTACGCTTTGCTCGGCTGTTATTAATTTTGTCGTCGAAACGTCCGATACGGTAAAAAAAAAATTTGTTGCCTTACCGTGGATTCCCGCTCTTGCATTTCATATTTTGTGAGAGGGAATACCTACTCTTTTCGCCTACTCATTCTGACTCTGCTCGTTAGACGGAAACGATCTACCCTTGGCTTCTAGTGCCAAGGATAGATCATTTCCGTCTAACTTTTTAATGTGTGACAGGTTCACACTACAATCTTATTTATTATTAAATCGTATTACGTAAACAATGTTGCGTAGTCACCTTATATTCAAATAATCATAATCATTGTATTATTATATTAATTATAACTTATATATTAATTAAATTAGTATAATTTATATATATATATATATATATATATA
>NW_021852286.1:0-812 GCF_003651465.1 Formica exsecta
TATGTTTCTTTTTATTTTTTAATTCTGTTAATTCTAAATGCTGTATGATGTTTTGTTGTTTCGTGTCTAGTACGTCTGTATTGTCCCGTGTTTTTTATTATTTTTCTATGTACGTTTTGTCCGTCGCACTTTGGAGCGGATGCGATTTCTCGGTCGTTCAAACAATGAATAGGTTAAGTTTTTTTATTTTAATTTTCTATAAATGGTTTTAATTTGTTTATGTGCATGCGAACTGCTTTCCTCCCCTTTTTTATCGTGTAGTTCACGTCTGAATTTTTTTCGTCGCGAAACTCACTTCTCGATCTTAAGTATTTATTTCTGCCGACTGCGTGGCGTTAATTTAATAGTTTTCCGTAAAGCGTTATTGACTGCCCGCGTAATATTAATTGATGATAAAGACTTTAAATTTTATTTCTCTAGTACTTTTGTCGTACTGTTTTTTGGCTTTAAATTTTTCTTCTTTGATATGCTCTTTTGCGAGCTGATTCGTTGCCCTTAGTCTTTCTTTCAATTCTTGCGCGTAATCGTCGTAATTATATGTCGGTTTAGGCGGTCTCGTCAGTGACGTAGGTAAATCCGCTTGGTGCTCGTAGACTAATTCGAAGGGTGTATACCCCGTCGCTGTGTGTGGCGTCGAATTGTATGTGAACATTGCGAACGGTATCCATTCGTCCCAGTCTGTCTGGTCTTCGTTTATGTAGTGTCTTAAATATTCCGCTAATGTTCGATGCGATCGTTCTAACGCGCCATTACTTTCCCGATGATAAGCAGTTGTTTGTATTTTATTTATTTTTAATAATTTACATGTATTT
>NW_021852287.1:0-206 GCF_003651465.1 Formica exsecta
TCAATGTGCAAAATAATAATTTTTGGTCGGTAAAACAGACGAGCTGTTGGATCCCCTTAAAGACACATTTTCTTAACTATTAGAAAATATTTGTTACGTCCAGACTCGGGGAAGGATGAGTCGACGGAAGGGCGCAACAACTATCTTTTATTATCCCGAAGTTAAACGTGGCGTTTGGAATCGGGTCGAACGAACTGACAGGTCTG
>NW_021852287.1:424-682 GCF_003651465.1 Formica exsecta
AATGGTGGATATACATGATTATAAAAAATTAAAATAAAATATAATAATGATTTTTTTCTGAGTATATGTGAGTGTGTGTGTGTACGTGTATGTGTGTTAACTCGCGGGTATTACACAAATACGGAGGACATCAGTCAAAATGCAAGGGAATGATTTTACCGTTAAATTTAGATTCTGACTGGTTGATACAATATGAAGATTTAAATAAATATAAAAAAAAAACATGTGTGCGTGTGTGAGTGAAAAGGGAAATATGGA
>NW_021852288.1:0-592 GCF_003651465.1 Formica exsecta
TTTATTCTTGTTTAACATTCGATGAACAACAAGGATAAATAATGCGCATCATGCGTGAAACGCACCCATAATGCTCTGATGACGGCCAATGAGAAATAATGCTTTCTCACTGTTCATGAAAGTTACGGATCTATATAAATTATCGATCAATGGTTCAATCGATAATTGAACATGGCGGAGGTAAAAGAAGTTGATGTCGATGTAAGTACCATCTTTTATTTTTTATATTTTATTAAAATTAAAATAATTCTTGTAATAATATACTTATTTAAAGTTTTAGATAGTAGACGAAGACGAGAATATCTTCTTGTCCAAATTTTCGTTGGAGGTGGAAAAGGAATCCGCTAGTTACGGATTCGCACTCGCGAATCCTATGGATCAAGTCGCCACTTCTGTCGCCGCCGGCCCTGTGGCCGGTGCATCTGTTGCCACCGGCCCCGTGGCCGGTGCACCTATCGCCGCCGGCCCCATGGCCGCGGCTCCTGCTGCCGATCGCACCGCCGCCGATCGCACCGCCGCCGGCCGCACCGCCGCCGGCCGCATAATTGCTGCCAACCCCGTCGCCGGTCCTGCTGCTGCTGGTCGTATTGCT
>NW_021852289.1:0-300 GCF_003651465.1 Formica exsecta
TCTGCTAACTTTTCGAAGTTAATTGTTTCCTGAATGCCTTCCACCTTTGATAGCGCATCCGCCACCACATTTTCTTTTCCTGAAATATGTTGGACGTCCGTTGTGAATTGTGCTATAAATTCTAGGTGCCACGACTGTCGTGGATAGCTTCGTAGTGGGTCCTGTTCGAAGGCGTATGTTATCGGTTCGTGGTCGGTGTAGATCGTAAATTCTCGCCCTTCCAGTAGATGCCTGTAGTATTTTATCGCTAGGTAAATGGCTAACAGCTCCCTGTCGTAGGGGCTGTATTTTCTTTGTGTG
>NW_021852290.1:0-220 GCF_003651465.1 Formica exsecta
TCTGCTAACTTTTCGAAGTTAATTGTTTCCTGAATGCCTTCCACCCTTGATAGCGCATTCGCCACCACATTTTCTTTTCCTGAGATATGTTGGACGTCCGTTGTGAATTGTGCTATAAATTCTAGGTGCCGCGACTGTCGTGGAGAGCTTCGTAGTGGGTCCTGTTCGAAGGCGTATGGCTAACAGCTCCCTGTCGTAGGGGCTGTATTTTCTTTGTGTG
>NW_021852291.1:0-547 GCF_003651465.1 Formica exsecta
TTAAGATAGTTCTAATATTCCTAACAATCCTACCTTTGCTGGCTATGCTAGCGGGAATCCGCGATAATCGAAATTGCGGGGGTATCTTAATCGCGTGTCCTACTCACGTGCCCTACTCGCATATCCTAACCGTGTACCCTACTCGCGTGCCCTATTCGTGTGCCCTATTCGCGTGCCCTATTCGCGTGCCCTAATAGAATGTACCGTATGCTGCTTCGTTGGGCCAGTTGGACCTACCTTTTGTTGATCGTGGCCTATTCATTCTGGCTACATCTAGCCAGAGATGTAGCTTCGACCTCTATCAGAGATCAAGGAAGGAGAGAAATTCCTTCTGTTGCCGGCTCATGACAATCATTGTCGCCGGTGCATGAGCGTAATTTTATGTTCGTTTATGGTTGTGATACATTACAACCGTTTGTCATGCATCATTTTAATATAACTTTACTTTAATTAATATAATGCCAAGTTATCAAAACTAATTGATTAAAATTCTTATAATAGGATAATATTTTCTTAATAATAATATATAATTTATATTAAAATAAAA
>NW_021852292.1:0-244 GCF_003651465.1 Formica exsecta
GAGTAGCTCACGGGCAGAACCTCCGGTGTACGGAAATTCGAAAATTTACAAATTCCCGTCGCGACCTCCGGGTTACGGACAATTGAGCACGTACTGAGTCGCTAGCGGGCGGTACCTCCGGTGTACGAATAGTCGAAAATCGTCAAAGTCCCGCCGCGGGCGGTACCTCCGGTGTACGGAAATTCGAGAACCGTTTGCCGGTGTACGGAAAGTCGAAAATCGTCATAGTCCCGTCTCGGGCGGT
>NW_021852293.1:0-3794 GCF_003651465.1 Formica exsecta
GCGGCCGGGCCCAGGTACCCCACCCGGGTCCCCGGCCGCCGGGCCTGCGTTGCTTGCGGGCCCTGCGCGTTTGCAGGGGGAGCCGACATGGACCGGAGCCAATAGGTCCCCGGCCCGCTCCCCCCGCCCGCGTCACCCCGGTGCTGAGGGGGGCCTTGTGGGCGGCGGGAGGCAAGTGCTCCCGCGCCCAGCAACCCCCCCCGTTGGGGCCTCCTGGCGCGGCTTGGCGTCGCCGCACCTCCGCGGCCGGAAGACCCAGGGGGGGGTTGGCGGGTCCCGCCCGAAGGCGCTCCCCGTGTTCCCCCCCCGTCCCCGGCCGCTCCATCCTGTTGAGGGACTCCCCGGCGTCCGCCGGGGAGCCTCTCCCTCTCTCTTTCCGCCTCCTCCTTCTGCGACATAACTGTTTCGCAGAAGGAGGAGACCGCCTTCCAGGACCCCTCGCTCTCAAGCATCGTCGCAATGATGCTCGAGAGCGAGAGGTCAATATTCCCCCCCAACCGTTGTACGAGGACACGGCGCTCGTCCGCCCACGTTGGGCAGAACTCCAATGTGTGTTGCGCCGTGTCCTCGTCCCCCCCGCAGTGATGGCAGCGCGCATCAACCTCGCGACCGATACGGCACAGGTATGAGCCAAAACATCCATGGCCTGTAAACACCTGTGCCATACGGTATGACACCTCGCCGTCCGCCCTCTCCACCCATTTAATTAGGCGGTGGCGGACGGCCTCGACGACGCGTGCCCCCGAGTTGTCTCGGGGGTTGGAGAGTTCGTCCAACCAGCTCTCCAGCATGCGCCGCCGAGCCTGGAGCCTCACGGCAGCCCTGACCCGCGGGACCAGGACAACGCCTAGCCCACCGAGCTCCTTAGTACGCCTGTACACTTCGGCGTACATCTTGGCATAGAGCTCGATGGGCGGCAATCCCGCAAGTATTGAGGCCGCCGTGTGCGACACCGTCCGGTAACCGCGGATCACCCTGATGGCCACCCGCCGGAATATGCGGCGCAGCAGAACTTTGCCGCGCCGGCTCGCCATCAGGGCGTCCGCCCACACCGGTGACCCATAAAGGGCCACCGCACGGACGGTCGTCGCATATAGACGACGCACCTTCCCGTCCGGGCCCCCTAAGTTGGGCAGGAGGCGGCTCAAAGAGAGAGCCACCAATTCCGCCCTGGGGGCCAGACGCCGAAAGTGGTCGTCAAAGCTCCAGGTATCATCCAGTTGTAGACCCAGATACTTTAACTGGGTCCCCACCCGGATGGAGGTGTCATCCACCGTGACATAGACCGAGTCCGGGGGGGCTCCATGCTCCCCCCGATGAAGGAAGAGCGCCTCAGATTTTTGAGGCGCTACTTCCAGGCCCATGCCACGGATCGCGCGAGTGACGCACGCCACCGCCACGTTGGCAGCTCTCGCTGCTTCCCCCCAGCTGTCACCCCCGGCCAGCACAATAGTGTCGTCCGCATAGCAGACGACACTGCAGCCGGGGGGGAGGGCAGTGCCGAGAATCTTATTGTACGCGAGATTCCACAGTGTGGGGCCCAACACTGACCCCTGTGGAACCCCGCAGTACATACCCCTTCTGCGCAGGAGCACACGATGGTCCGTGTACTCCAGTTGCCTGTCCCGGAAATAACTCTCAAGGATCCCCACCAGGTAGGGGGGGAGGCCGAAGTTGATAGCAGCCTCCCTCACCCTATTCCAGGGCAGGGTGTTGAATGCGTTGCGGATGTCTAGCGACACCGCAACAACCACCCTGCCCTCCTCCATTATGGACTCCGCGAGGGATCTGACGCGAAAGATCGCGTCCACTGTCGATCTTCCTTCGCGAAATCCAAACTGATCCTGGTGGAGATCCGTACCTTCCCGGGACAGGTGCCGGACGAGGCGGTCCACCAATAAGCGTTCCAGTAGCTTGCCTGCCTCGTACAGCAGGCATATAGGCCTGTACGCAGAAGGGGAGTTCCCCGGCCTGCCCCCCTTTGGGATGAGGACCAGCCTGGCCCTCACCCAAGCTGGGGGGAAATACCCCTCTCTGAGGCAGCTGTTAAACAGCTGCCTCAGTCGTTCGGACAGGTGGGCCAAAGCCATCACCCAGACCCGGCCGGGAATACCGTCAGGGCCCGGGGCTTTATTGCCCCGAAGCCTCAGACGTCGTATTATCCCGGCCATTTCATCCCCCGTCACCTCCAGGTCCTCGGTCCATTGAGCGGCGGGGATCTCCTGTCCGCCGCTCAAGAAAGGGGGGCCCTCCAATGGGAAGAGGGCCCCTAGGACCTCGTCGAGGACCTGGGGTTCGAGGGATTCCGTCACAGGGGGCGCCCACGCCCTCAGCTTGTTCAGTACAAGCTTGTAAGGGCGCCCCCATGGGTCCGAGTTTAGGGAGTGGAGCAATTCATCCCACCCCTTGGCCTTGGCCCTTCTGATCGCCGCGCTGAGGGCGTTCCGTGCGACTCGGAACCCCTCATACGCGGTCGCCGTCCTCTCGGCATCGTTACGACGCCGAGCCCGGGTGAAGCGGCGCCTGGCTGCGATGGAGATCCGCCTAAGTTCGGCGATCTCCTCGCACCACCAGTACGCCGCCCTCCGCGGGCGGGGGTTGGTCCGGGGCATCGCCAAATCACACGCGTCACGTAATGCGCCCCGGAACCAATCTACCTCTTCCTGAATTCCCCGCCCTTCACCTCCAGGACACGGCCAGTCGGCCGCGAGGACGGCCGCGATTAGCCTGTCCGAGTTTAGCCTCTTTAGGGCCCATCTCCGTGGCCGGGCATCTCCCCGGCCCTGGGAGCAGCTGAGCACCCCGGGGCGGGTGGCGGTAAGGACCACCTCAATATAGAGGTGGTCCGAGAGCGTTTCGCACTCCGTCGTCACCCGCCAACTGCTGACCATCCGCGCGGCGGCAGGAGTGGCCCAGGATAAATCCGGGACCGACTGCCACCGCACGAAGGTGCTCCTCGACCCCGTGTTCAGCAAACACAGGCCGAGTGCCGCCGCCCAATCCTGCAGGGCCTCGCCCCTGGCGTCCGTGGTCCGGGAACCCCAACGCGTCGATTTCGCGTTGAAATCCCCGGCCACAATAATAGGACGGGGCAATTGCCGGCGCAGGCACGCCGATACCCCGTCCAGGAACGCTTCGTACTGGGCGAGGCCCACGCTTGGGGAGATGTAGCACCCCAGCACGGAGATGGGCCCCCAGCGTACCACCACGACTCCCTGTCCCGCCTCTACCGGCGTGCAGCAAGGGAGTCGGGGGTCGCTCCTCCACGTAACCGCAACGGAGCCCGTCCGGTCCCCGGCCCAGCACGGGCTGGTTTCCGGGACGCGGTACGGCTCCGCTGCGATTCCTAAACCACAACCACGCTCCGCCAGGGTGTGCAGGAAGAGGTCCTGTGCCCGGCGGGCGTGGTTGAGGTTTGCCTGCAAGATCTTGAGGGCCGCTATTTATCGCGGCCCTCAAGATCGGCCATTTTAACCTCCGACAATGTTGTCGGGGGCGTTATGACCGTCTCCTTGGCCCTTGGGGGCCTTTTCTCTTTCGGGGCCTCTTCTGGGGCCCCGTTGTCGCCTGCCCCGCGTTTGCGGGAGTCGGGCTCTACCTCCATGATCTCGGCCAGTTTGACTGGCCGAGACCCTTCGGCAGAAGGAAGCGTTATCCGCTTCGCTTGTGCCGGCCTTTTCTTGGGGGGAGTGCACTTCGCACTCCCCACACGATGGTCAGCGGGGCGGCCGAGCCCGGCACATATCGGGCATCTCGCCCGCCCCGTGCAGTCACGGGCCAGATGCCCCGCCTCG
>NW_021852293.1:4709-4961 GCF_003651465.1 Formica exsecta
CGGCGAATTAAAATATTCGCGACCGCGACCGCTTAATCCAGTGGAAAAGTCGAGACGATCGTCCATCGCTAGATTCGGCACTCGCGTATTAAAAAATACACACGACACATGTCACAGACTGCACAAAGCACTTGTTTAAGAAACACTTTTCGCGAAAAAAACTAGTACGCACGATGCGATGGACGGCGAATTAAAATAATCGCAACGGCGACCGCGTAATCCAGTGGTAAAATCGAGACGATCGTCCATCGC
>NW_021852294.1:0-900 GCF_003651465.1 Formica exsecta
AATATTTTACGAAATATTTTATTTTTTATAACAAAATATGTCAGACTAAAATCAAGAGACACGGTAGTGTCTCGCGCCAAGTCGTGCGCAGCAACAGTGAGGCACCCCGTGTATCTTTACGCGAGTCTGCTAGTTGAAGAGTTCTTAGATTATCGAACCTCAATAACGGCTGAACCGATTGATGTTTTAATAAGCTTAATCGAAAGTTTGAGTTTGTTTTATATTATGAAAATATTTTTACTTTTCTTCTACGTATCCTATAAATGAAGATATTATAATCCAAAGTCGAAATGTATAAAATTTTTACTAAGAAACGTCTCCGTCGTCATCGACGCCCAAGCCCCCAATGCGCATGTGTACAAGAAGTTGTACGGTTCGAGCATTCGACATAAGATTGCGCTAGCGGCGCTTCTACTGCTTGCATCCATACCAGCTTTTGACAGATATAGGTTAATAGGTTTGCAATGTAATAGTGCAATGTTATATAGCGTAGCACGCTTTCATTTATAAAAAAGTGAAGCAACAAAATTCTTCGTAATACTCGTGGTTAGTTGGATCAGGTATTGAATACACACACACATATCTGATAGTAAATATATATAGAATAGAATATAAACATCCTGTCATAAATGTATAGAATATTTTCATATCTTATTTATAGAGAAAAATAAAATATTGCGAAAGTAATTTATGCTATGTGTAAAAACAAAACAAAACATCGCATTACATATAAAAATATTCTATATTTATGATAAGAAAGAGATATATGTATTTTATAGTATGTTTATTATAAGATATATGTGTGTTTGTATCCTATACCTGATTCAACTATCCACAAGTATCACAAAGAATTTTGCAGCTTCACCTTTTTATAAATGAAAGAGTGCTACGCTATATAAT
>NW_021852294.1:2155-5276 GCF_003651465.1 Formica exsecta
GCGCCAAGTGCACGCGCACAAGCGCCTTTCGCTATAAAAAAAACTTATATAAAATAGTGTTATTTTAATAAAAACACACTCATATCCAAACTAAAAAACTGTTTTACAAAATAGTTGTTTTAATATTCTATAAAAATAGTGATATAAAAATGTTGCGCGAATTAATAAAAATTTATTTTACAAAATTCATTTATTATTATTTCTAATATTAAAAATTGCAATGTGATCAAAATAGTGGAATATATTTAAGTGAAAAAAATTTTTAATTCAAAAGACAAATTTAAGTATAAAATAACTTTTCAATTAGAGAAAAACTTGACGCTGCTAAATTGAATATATGCTAATCTAATTAACGTGTTATTTATATTTTGAATTTAACAGCGCCAAGTTTTTCTCTAATTGAAAAGTTATTTTATACTTAAATTTGTCTTTTGAATTAAAAATTTTTTTCACTTAAATATATTCCACTATTTTGATCACATTGCAATTTTTAATATTAGAAATAATAATAAATGAATTTTGTAAAATAAATTTTTATTAATTGGCGCAATATTTTTATATCACTATTTTTGTAGAAAATTAAAACAACTATTTTGTAAAACAGTTTTTTAGTTTTGACAACGCGAGCCACGCGCGAAGCCCGAGCGACCGCGCAATCACTCATTACGAAAACGCGGAAATCAAGGCAAGCGGAATTAATGCGTTGCGAAAATGCAACGTAGAGATCCTACCTAAAAGCGAAAAGGAAATTGCGAAAATGCAAGCAAAGAAGTCCCTTAGAACTCCTTAGCTTGCATCCGGATCTTGCCGCCAAAATCGAGCGGCACGACACATGGTCTTGTCGCTAACCGATCCCCTCCTGGGAAACCAAGGGGAGATAATAAAAAGACCCATCGCTAACGATCGGCGGGCAGTCTTTATCATTAATTAATATTACGCGGGCAGTCAATAACGCTTTACGGGAAACTATTAAGTTAACGCCACGCAGTCGGCAGAAATAAATACATAAGATCGAGAAGTGAGTTTCGCGACCGAAACTCATCTCCAGACACGCGCATGCCAAGATATCCGATATCGCGATACGCGACGCGAGAGACGTGCGAAGACTTTGTAATTAAACCAAGTACGAATAAAATAGTTATATATACATTTATTCAGAATACGAAAGTGTCATTTTTAATTATAATAAATTCAGTGAACTACTCGGGCGGAGCCCGAATTCCCAAATTCCTTCCGGCAAACGATCCTAACTACCGTGCCTCTCCGGAGGCATAACAATATGAAAGATATGGAAATACGTTTCAGACAAAAGTTGTTTGGTTCAAAGGGGGACATAAGATGGTTTCATTCGTTTGACCTTGAGTGAACGTGCCAAAGTCATATGGAGTTCAACTTAATTTTTTTAAATGGAATTTCCTATTTTTTATTGCGTATTCTTGTAGCTTACCTCGAGAGCTTTTCAAAACACTATAATGAAGTATTTTTTCATTAAGTACTTTTTGAGTTATTTATATTTTAATCTGCGATATGGCCTGTTTCGGATTGAGTATTATGATCATATGACATATGTGAATCTCTAATGCACAAGTCAAAAGTTGGCCATAACGCAGAGCAGAAAGTGAGGAGGTAGACGTCGCCCGCGATATTTTAAATCGATAAAACTCGTATAATATGTAAAATACTTACATTATATTATACATTATTGTATTCATTTCAAACAGCGTTACAACTTTTATCATATCAAAATATTCACATTATTATAAAAAAATTATGCATTTCTCTCTATTCGTTAACACAGATAGCTTTTGTAAGCAACCATTATGCTCACAATAGAGTTCAGTTTGAACAATTTGATATATATATTTGTTACGGTCTATCTCTTTTAGTTTAAAGATAAAAGGGGTTGGCCACTTGTAGGATACCCTGTATATACTCAGTAAGCAATTTGATAGCAAATTGTTGCCAAATTGGCATCAAATTGCTCAGAAATTGCTCACAAATTCAATGCCACTTGTGCCATCCGCATTAAGCTTGTGTTTTGCTGGCAAAGCTTGCTGACATAACCTGACAGCAAATTGACGGCAAAAACCGAGTGAAACTTGCTGACATGACTTGATGTCAAATTGGCGGCAGAAATCGAGCAAGATCTGCGCAGATCGAGCAAAATCTGACGCCAGATTGGCAACAAAAACTGAACAAAATTTGCAGCTTTTGGCCATTTATATAAAATGGTACATTTAAATGGATTTAAAGTCTCCTAAGTAGCAAAATGATGATAAATTTTGGTCACAAAATGACCAATTAGATATCCTAAATTAGCTCCCATAAGACCCGAAAATGTCAAATAACAGGAGATCATTTTGATGTTCTTTTGACGGCAAAAATAAAACCAATTATAGTACTAATATACAGGATGTCCCAAAGCACGCTTGACAACGCTCGTGAGCAGGTAGAGCACAGTAAACTGAACAGTCCTGTAACATTTTTTTCTATAACGCTTAATAAAGGAATTATTATTGAGTAAAGTCTGGCCAATCAACGCCGATTTTTAGTCGGACGCACGTCGGTGAGCCGCCCATCTGATAGTGTGCGCCGCCGTAGCGACGGAGCGCTCACGCACACTATCCGCGCACGGCTAAAAGTCGGCGCTGATTGGCCAGACCTTACTCAGTAATAACTACTTTATTAAGCGTTATATAAAAAAAATATTACAGGACTTTTCTGTTCAGTTTACTGTGGTCTACCTGCTCACGAGCGTTGTCAAGGGTGCTTTAGGACACCTTGTATATAATAATAATATACAGGGTGTCCTAGACCACCCGTACACCCCATTTCTTTCAAAAACTAAGCATTTTAGAGAAAAACGTTTTGAACAAAAATTGTATGGTTTTGAGGGGAACATAAGATGGTGTCATTGGTTTGACCTTGGATGGCATCGTTAAGGTCAAGTCAAGGACACCTTTAATTTCTGAAATGGAATCCCCTATTTTTTATTACATATTCTTATAGCTTATGTCGAGAGCTTTCCAAAACACTATAACAAAGTATTTTTTCATGAAGTACTTTTTGAGTTATTTTATATTTTAATCTGACATATTTTGATATAAAAATTAAAATATCT
>NW_021852294.1:5593-7653 GCF_003651465.1 Formica exsecta
AAATACTTTATTATAGTGTTTTGGAAAGCTCTCAACTTAAGCTATAAGAATATGCAATAAAAAATAGGGGATTCCATTTAAGAAATTAAAGGTGTCCTTGACTTGACCTTAACGATGCTATCCAAGGTCAAACCAATGACACCATCTTATGTTCCTCTTAAAACCATACAATTTTTGTTCAAAACGTTTTTCTCTAAAATGCTTAGTTTTTGAAAGAAAAGGGGTGTACTTGTGGTCTAGGACACCCTGTATATTAATATGTTAAAACATATAGATAAATCTAAATAATTTAATTTATAAAATTAAACATTTTTTCGACAGAAATTGTCTAAATAAGTGAAAATCGAACAATTATCTGTCCGATTTGCCAAAAATCAGTTCAATATCTAAATTCCCTATAGAGAAATCGTGTCAAAAATTGAACTAACAAAAATAGATATATTACAATATTATTAGCCGCATTTTTCAGACTTTATATACATTCATGACAAAATCTTTGTTCAAGATTGAAACGTTGAATTTAATCGATAAATTTAAACTGTAAATTCAACCGACAAATCTGAACGATAAGAGCCGCAATTAAGACACGAGCGAGAATAAACATCGTCGCGATGAGCCGATCGGCGCGTGATCGCGTGATCAAAACAAAGAAAAAGTGTGACAAACACCTAGATTCTCGAACGCCGGGCCGAAATTACAAACCGATCTTATGTCGGTCATCCTACAATGGCGTAGATACAAATACGTCTATTCATCCGATATCGCGAAAATGTATCGCCAGATTCACCTCGATGCGCGTGATATAGATTATCAACGGATCTTGTGGAAGTCATCGCTGTCGGAGCCGCTCATCGATTATCAATTACTAACGGTTACGTATGGATCTGCAATCGAGTATTTTCTGAACATCTCCTTATCTTCCAGCGGATCTACGGATTCGCATTACACACCGCTTCTCGCTCATCTTTGAGCGTTTCTCAAGATTCGGGCGATCTCGTCAAGGTCGACTCCCAAACAGATTGGTCCTTCGAGCCGGATAGAAGCGTGTGTGGAGGATAAGTTCGCGAGTGTGTGATATTTCGATACATTCACGATGGAGCAATTCGTATCTCAACAGCAACTTCAATATACGATTGACCGCTATCTTGAGAATTTCAAGAAAATCGGACGGAACAATCTAACACCAGCAAAGGTGCGTTCCAGAATCTCACAGCTTAAAAAGTACTGGAATCAATTCTTCTACAGACATACAGATTTGGCGCAGAAAATCCCGGAAGCAAACCAGTCGTTCTTTGCATACTTCAAGGACAAGCAGTTCGACTCGACGTCCGCCGCTTATCAAACGGCAATGGACCACATGGCGGAGATCCTGGAGGAAATGGAGCCGGTCGTGAGTCCAAATCCATCTCTTTCCTCGACGAAGCTGCACGCTGACTCGTCCGCGTTTTCGTTATCGCATCTTTCGCCTATAAAATGACCCCCGTTCGACGGTAATTATGACGAATGGGAACAATTCCGCGATCGATTTACTACGCTAATTCGCAACAATACCGAGCTAACTGACTTTGCGCGCATGCATTTCTTATCATCTTGTCTAAAAGGTCGTGCGTTAGAATGTATAGCGAATATTTCTGTAACCGCCGCTAATTTTGAAATCGCATGGAAGGCTTTGACCTCGCGGTACGAAAGCAAACGACGGTCGATAAACACACATCTTTCGACATTGCTTAACTTACCACTGATAACACGCGAGTCGGCTTCCGAATTGCAAACATTATGCGATAAAGTTAATATCGCGGTAGCGTCGTTAAAAAATCTAAATCGAAAGCCGGAGGAACTCTGGAACGATATTTTCATTCACCTTATTGTACATAAATTAGATCCGGTAACGCGAAAAGCATGGAACATGAAAGCAAGCGATACCGACGCTCCGCCGGCGTACGAAGATTTTCTTCGTTTTCTACAATCTCGTACTCGCGCGCTCGAAGAATATGCGACAACCGCAAGTTCCAAGAACACTACTAAACCCGTTGCAGCCTCGCGCGTACATTCCGCCACCG
>NW_021852294.1:7775-19811 GCF_003651465.1 Formica exsecta
ATCTCCTTATCCTCCAGCGGATCTACGGATTCGCGTTACACACCGCTTCTCGCTCATCTTTGAGCGTTTCTCAAGATTCGGGCGATCTCGTCAAGGTCGACTCCCAAACAGATTGGTCCTTCGAGCCGGATAGAAGCGTGTGTGGAGGATAAGTTCGCGAGTGTGTGATATTTCGATACATTCACGATGGAGCAATTCGTATCTCAACAGCAACTTCAATATACGATTGACCGCTATCTTGAGAATTTCAAGAAAATCGGACGGAACAATCTAACACCAGCAAAGGTGCGTTCCAGAATCTCACAGCTTAAAAAGTACTGGAATCAATTCTTCTACAGACATACAGATTTGGCGCAGAAAATCCCGGAAGCAAACCAGTCGTTCTTTGCATACTTCAAGGACAAGCAGTTCGACTCGACGTCCGCCGCTTATCAAACGGCAATGGACCACATGGCGGAGATCCTGGAGGAAATGGAGCCGGTCGTGAGTCCAAATCCATCTCTTTCCTCGACGAGGCTGCACGCGGACGCGTCTGCGTTTTCGTTATCGCATCTTCCGCCTATAAAATTACCCCCGTTCGACGGTAATTATGACGAATGGGAACAATTCCGCGATCGATTTACTACGCTAATTCGCAACAATACCGAGCTAACTGACTTTGCGCGCATGCATTTCTTATCATCTTGTCTAAAAGGTCGTGCGTTAGAATGTATAGCGAATATTTCTGTAACCGCCGCTAATTTTGAAATCGCGTGGAAGGCTTTGACCTCGCGGTACGAAAGCAAACGACGGTCGATAAACACACATCTTTCGACATTGCTTAACTTACCACTGATAACACGCGAGTCGGCTTCCGAATTGCAAACATTATGCGATAAAGTTAATATCGCGGTAGCGTCGTTAAAAAATCTAAATCGAAAGCCGGAGGAACTCTGGAACGATATTTTCATTCACCTTATTGTACATAAATTAGATCCGGTAACGCGAAAAGCATGGAACATGAAAGCAAGCGATACCGACGCTCCGCCGGCGTACGAAGATTTTCTTCGTTTTCTGCAATCTCGCACTCGCGCGCTGGAAGAATATGCGACAACCGCAAGTTCCAAGAACACTACTAAACCCGTTGCAGCCTCGCGCGTACATTCCGCCACCGGCATCCGCTAGCACCCAGACTCTGTGTCCGGTGTGCAAAGCTCGACATTTTTTTAATATGTGCCCTGCGTTCGTGAGTAAGAATGCGAGTCAAAGGCGAGAGCTTGTTAAGCAGCATAAACGTTGCTTTAATTGCTTAAGCGCGAAGCATTCAGCACAGGAATGTCGGAGTAAATATTCATGTCGGGTTTGCCACAAAAAGCATCATTCGATGCTACCCGTTGACTCGGATTCTGACTCAAGTTCCTCGAGAACTATTATGCCGGATTGCTCGTCGCCTCAACCGTCCGGTTCGACACCGGAAGTAAATTCTCTGATCGCCTCAACGAGAAAGCGATCACCCGTCTTATTAGCGACGGCCTGGGTAACGGTGCGCTGTCCGTCCGGTCGTACCGCTGTCGTTCAAGCTCTCCTCGATCAGGGCTCGGAAATGACATTCATTTCGGAAAGTTTAGCGCAACTCTTGCGCGTAAAACGCATTCGCATGCCGATCTCCGTTTCCGCCGGCGGGATTGACGCAGGGACATTTCAACACGCGACTCACATATTCATTTCTCTTCGCAATTCTCTCGTTCCGTTGCTTTCGACCACCGCGCTCATTATGAAATCGTTAACTTCTTATACTCCGAAACAGAACGTGGAATGAAGTCCGCGCCGACAGCTCAAAGTCAAATCGAACAATCTGTTTATCTCCCACATCACGGGATGATCCGGGAAAGTAGCTCTACTATGCGTCTTCGCGTTGTTTTTAACGCATCGAGTGTTATTTCTAACGGCACATCGTTAAATGATCATTTAAACGTCGGGCCTCCGTTTGACGAGGGATTACGTCGCGTAAAGCATACATCGCGCTCTGTATCTGCCTGGCGACAAAAGCAATACATTTGGAGTTTACTAACTCCAAGTGACTATTCCACTCAAGCTTGACTATTCCACTCAAGTAAGTGACTACTCCACTCAAGCTTTCTTAAATGCTTACTCTCGATTTTGCGCTCGCCGCGGTCTACCACAATCTATGTATTCGGACAACGGGACAACATTCGTCGGGGCGGACCGAGAGCTGACCGTCGCGTACCGGTCAGCATTACGAGATCCGAATTTCTTGAACCTGACTGCCTCCGATAACGTGATGTGGAATTTTATTCCCCCGTCTGCTCCGCATTTCGGCGGGTTGTGGGAGGCGGGCGTCCGTAGCGTAAAAACTCATCTGCGCCGCGTGTTAGGAAATCATATGCTAACATACGAAGAATTCTCGACTTTATTATCTAGAATCGAAGCATGTCTTAATTCAAGACCGATAGCGCCCCTCTCCGATACGCTTGAGGATTACGAGTGTCTCACCCCCGGTCATTTTTTGATCGGATCCGCGCTTACTGTAAACCCGGAACCATCCTTGCTCAATATTAACGAGAATCGCTTGTCGAGATGGCAACTCGTCCGACACGTTACTGAGCGGTTTTGGAAATTATGGAGTAACGACTATGTCAATACGTTACAACAACGAGCAAAATGGCGAAAGGTAGAACCGCCGATTGATACCGGGCAACTCGTCCTCCTGCGTAATCCTATGTTACCTCCCTGTAAGTGGGAACTGGGCCGAGTGACGCAATGTCATCCCGGTTCCGACGGCTTCGTACGGGTCGTCACCGTCAAGACGGCCACCTCGGAATTCAAAAGACCGATCGTAAAATTATGCGTTTTACCTATCAATAGTGAGGCGACGAGCAATTAGGCACCTTCGCTGCGTTGCTTTTCATTTATTGTAATTCATTAGACTTAAGCACAAAATTGTCAAGAGGCGAGCGACATTCCGCCAAAGCGGGCGGCAGATCCACGGTGTTAAATCCTATCGAAAAAAAGTCCTTTTTCCTTATATCGTTAATTGTGGCGTGCGCTCTTGTCGTTCAATGCTACTGTCGTATCAATTATTTCGGAACTCGTGCCGTGTTGCGGTACTCATAGACCATTCGTGCTGCTGTTGTTTAATTCGCTCGTGTCGTATGCGCTTTCGTCATTCTCGTTGTAAATTCTCAACCGACATTCTAGTATACGATCGAGCATCGAACTCAGTGCGAGAAACGCCTCATTGTCTGTATTACTACCTGCTCTATACTTATTGAGTTTGTGATTGTTAAGAGTGTGGAGTCCGAGAGTCGACGCGCGTTAACCGTTCCGCGAATGTCCTCTGCCTCGCGCCAAGCACTCGCTCATCTTTGAGCGTTTCTCAAGATTCGGGCGATCTCGTCGAGGTCGACTCCCGAATAATCTTGAATACGAGTATAGATAATGAATAACACGCTGCATAGCGATAAGCGACTGAACTATACTATTTCAAATAATAGTTATTTTTGTAATACTTTGTAATAAGCTGCAAATTCTGTTTGGTTTTTGTTGCCAATTTGCCATCAGATTGCGCACGCCAGATCTTGCTCAGTTTCTACCGACAATCTAATGTCAGTCATGTCAGCAAGCTTTGCTCGGTTTGTGTTGCCGATTTGCTGTCTAGGTATGTCAGCAAGCTTTGCTTATTTTTTACCGGCAATCTGCCAACTTAATCGGTAGTAACAACTCTTGTACCAAATTTGTAGCCTTTTTGCTGACAATAATTTGTAGCACTTGGCAATATCTGTTAGAACAGACGTGGCTGACTGGGTAGTTGTGCGAAGTAGTTACTAATAGTAGTAATACCATTGATACGTACCAATTTAGAGTGTATATGAACTTAATAGAAATAAATTTGATAAAAAAAATCAAAACACAGAAACTTATGTGAAACCGTACAATAATAAACCTTGTTTCGCATTGAAAGCAGGAAGTACGGTGGGAATGGACTTCGTTTTGCGTGGAAAATTGGAATCCTATGTGGAACTCTATAATGATTCCAGAAGAAATGGGCGGAAGAGGTACTCCGCCCCTCCCCCTGTGCCTCCATCCCGAAAAAACTAACTTAGCTCAAACCTATTTCTAATTTAAAATTAAGTTATAAGATATGTAGGATTAGATTTGGGTTAGGTTATTTTTTTGGAGGCGCGCGGGAAGGGGCTCCTCTGCTTCTCCTCCAACCATGCATTTCCTGTGGGATCATTATATAGTTTCACAAAGATTTTGAATTTTTTAGAAAACGAGAAATTACATTCCATTTATAAAACTTTTTTTGTTAATAACTTTTATATACACTTTTTATAAACCTTTTGAATGCTTTTTCAGAGACATAACCTTGATTATGTCAAGATCCAGGTCATGGGTGCTGGATCCCCTTTTCGATATATGAATATGAGTATTTATTGATCCCCTTAGGGTTACAGTTAATTCTTTACGATTGTCTTCTCGCTCACTACTTACTCACTAATTTATGCTAACTTATCCAAATTTATTCTAAATCTTTATACCTTCTCTTACGCTATTCCTACTTTCCTACTCATCTCACACATACGCTACATTTTCCCTATCGTCTACGTTAGCCTATTAGGATATCCGCCAGTACTCATCGCGATATATCTATCTCTCTCTCTTTCTCCCTTATTTCCCCTTCCTCCCCCTTCCCCTCTCTCCCTCCCTTTCTCCGTTCTCCCTCTCTTCGTCCTTTCTCTCCCTTCCTTTCTTCTGTCCCTCTATTTTTCCACAGTTCCCGCTCTTTTCCTCTGCGCTACCCTCGTCCATTTCTCCTATTGCTGCCTCACCTAATTTTTCTCCCCTTCCTTTCCTCTGTCCTTACTTTAACTCCAACTCTGTTTTCACACTTTCCTCATCTTTACTCTCTCCGCTTTCTCGCTTTCATACACATTCTTTCCACTTTCCTCTCTTTTCCATTCTCAAAACTCACACTACTTTTCCACTCGGCCGTTATCAATACTATCGGAAACGGAGAAGTCCCCCCTTTTCGGTATATTTACCTTTTATATTTTATCAGGGTATCCAGTCCTTAGGAAAACATAAAAAAATCTGTGATTCTCAAGGATTTCTTTTGTACTTGCAAAAATCAGAAAATTCTCATGGAATTTTATTGGGACCAAGGAAATTTTTTTAAAAAGTTTTTAATAATTTTTCTCATATTGTAAGCAATCAGCAATCCACCGATAAGCCAAGTTGTGAATTATGAATTTAAAATATAAATCTGTATCGCTGGTTATATATTCAATGTTTCTTAACAAAATATTGAATATACAGTACATATTCTTTATTGTAATTTTTAGTAATAAAAAAAGGAAAAGTATTAAGTACGAAATGCTGCAGTATGTGTATGATGGTAGTGTATGGTCAAATCGTTATCCGATAAATCAAAATTTTTATTATACAAAAGGAATTAAGGTGTTGTCGATGCTAATCTGAAATTTTAAGTCAATGATTATGAAAATCATAGAAGTCATTATTTTGATGTAAGTCAATACCATCATATATATATATATAGCAATATCTGTTAGAACAGATGTGGCTGACTGGGTAGTTAACTAGCTAAGTACGTAGAAGCAGTTCAGTTTGTGAGGATTTGTAATTTGAAATAGTATTTGTCATAAAATCAATCTTGCATTTATAAAAATATTATAGATTCTCTCGAGAAAATAAAAATGCATTTTATTTTTATTAAAAAATTACATTATTATGTCCCCCCCCCAAAAAAAAATAAATATTCTGTATAATACATAAAATAGCACTATTATATTGCGGATTTTATTACAAATAATAAATCATAAAACTACTTAACCCTTACTGCAATAACGTCGATCATATCGATCACCAATTTCGAATTTAAAAGTGCCGCGTGCCAAACTGATCGACTTGTATTGAAATTAATGATAAGATTTACCAGATAGGCCCGAAACGAAAAGGATTAAGATTAAAAAGTGACATACAAATACTTGGCATGCCCAATCTGAAATAAAAATTTGCAAAACGTTATCAGAAATCATTATCAATATATTAATAAAAATATATGATTTATAATGCAACCCGGGCACATCAAGTTTCTGTAAGCAATGTTCTCTAAGCACTGAGTTGCATGTTTATGTTAATATAGCAAAACAAATCTTGTAGGACTTTTATCAAAAATATTACACACACAATTGAATTGAAAGCGTTACAGTTAGAGTCTAAAATAGAAATGTTAAACATTAATCAAAGAAGAGAAATAAGGTAATAATTAAATAAGGTAATATTGTTTATAAATTATATATAATAAAGATTATTTATTTTCTTGGACTAAATTCTTTAAGGATGAGACCTATTTAACTTTTTTTAACATAATAGTTGAACTTATTTTTTTAAAGTAATGAGAAACATGAATATGGAAATTGATGGTTTATTTAGATAGAGCTGCCTTTTGCAGTATAATGTTATCGGACAGCATTAGAATATCTGTCATCGACAAGAAGTAGTTCAAATTTGAATCAAAATGAGGAGAAAGAGTCGGTTAATGATGCTAAATTGCAGATATAATTAGAGGATATAAAAGTTCATAATAATTTGGCAGCTGCATTGATTAAAACACAAGCCTACGATGCAGCTTTAGAAAATGTGGAACATGTTTTTGAGGTGTCAACCACAAAATGTGAAAGCACTATTTAGGAAAGATATTTCAAAAAACCTAATCTTTTCTTATATACTATATTTAATCTTTTCTAAAATAAATTGTATATATTTTTGATTTATATTTTACATATGAAAAATTCAAATATGTGCGTATATATATTATGCATATCGTAGGGACAATATTGAGACACAAAAAGGAATATGCAAAAGCTTTGCAATCTCTCTCCACTGAAATTCAAAAATTGAATCCAGAAATGAAGATATTTACTACAGAATTAATGACCTTAAAGGATAATATTGTTAAAAATGCAAAAAAAGTACCTATATCCTTTACTTAACTAGTTACTTTTATCATCTGCTTTTATATCCTTCGACAAATTTTTAGTATCTTCAACTATACCTAACATTTTACGATATAGGTGCTTTTCTTTGTCTGCATCTTTAGCAATTTTAAGATTATTAATTCTGTAGTAAATATTTTCATTTCTGCATTTAATTTTTGAATTTTAGTGGAGAGAGAGATTGCATAAGTTTATAACCATATTCCTCTTTGTGTCTCAATTATAAATAAATAGAGCTTTGTGTCATCTTTGCCTTAGAGCCGCGTCTGCCAAGATAAATAGCAGATTTTCCTCCCTTGCGCATGCGCATTCATACGTTTCTCTCGGCGGACGCACATTGTTTATAAGGACTTGGAATTTGCATTAAAATTTTAAGAAATTTAAGAATTAACAAGTGCAAAAAATTAAATGTATTGTATTTTGATTAAACACGGTATCTTTTACATAAAATAAAAGAAGTTATTTTCTCGTCAGTAATAGGTTATTTTCTCGTCCGTCGGGAGGAATGCGCGAGGGAGGAAAGTATCTTATTATCTTGGCAGACAGTAAGATAGATAAAGCTCTATCTATATATAATATCTTATGGTCTCAATATTTTTCCTACAATACGCATAATATACAGAGTGAGTTTTTTAACTTAAAACTGTAAAATATCTCGGAAAGTAAGCTTTATCGGAAAAAATGTTTCAAACAAAAGTTGTAGGGTTTGGAGGGGGCCACATGATAAAAATATGGATAAAGCTTACTTTCCAAGATATTTTACAGTTTCAAGTTAAAAAACTCACCCTGTGTTTATACACACATATTTGAATTTTCCATATGTAAAATATAAATCAAGAATATATACAATTTATTTAAAAAAAATTAAATATAATAAATAAAAGAAGATTGGATTTTTTGCAATCCAAATATGCTTTCACATTTTGTGGTTGACATCTCAAAAACATGTTTCACATTTTCTAAAGATGCATCGTAGGCTTGTGTTTTAATCAATGCAGCTGCCAAATTATTATAAACTTTTATACCATCTTATAATAAAATCTACAATTTTGCATCATTAACTCTTATCGACTCTTTCTCCTCATTTTGATTCAAATTTAAAATACTTTTTGTCGATGACAGATATTCTAATATACTCTCCGATAACATTATATTACAAAAAACAGCTCCATTCAAATAAACTGTCAATTTCCACATTCACGTTTCTCATTGCATTAAAAAGATAAGTTCAACTATTATGTCAAAAAAAGTTAAGTAGATTAGGTCTTGTCCTTAAAGTATCTAGTCCAAGAAAATAAATAATCTTTATTATATAATTTATAAACAAAATTATTACCTTATTTCTCTTCTTTGACTAATGCTTAATAATTCCATTTCAGGCTCTAACTCTGACGCTTTCAATTCAATTGTATATGTAATATTTTTGATAAAATTCCCACAAGATTTGTTTTGCTATATTAACATAAACATGCAGTTCATTGCTTAGCCATTTGTAAATGACCTGAAAATATTAATTATATTTATATATAAAATATAAATAAACATTCACACATTCCCAGAACCAAAAGTTGCAAGTAGTCAGATCTGCAGGGCCAGATTTACAAAATGTTTGTGGACACTATAGAAGTGCTTCGATATGATTTTATCCTTTCATTATTTTTTTCGAAGTCAATTAATAAAAATGTGTTTTCAATGTTGTTGCTTTTATGATATTTTTGGTAGAATTCTCACAAAATTTATTTTACTACATTAACATAAACTCATTGCATAGCCATTTGTAAGTTAACCTAAAAATATTAATTATGCATTAATTACATTTAATTACGGTAAATGTTCAGATTAACTTACACCTCACGGATCGTTTTCATTTTCACATATATTATAGAGGGCACATTCCTAAGTAATACGCACTTTAAATTTTGTGGCGCTCTCTTCTGGTTCCAGAGATATGCAATTTTAAAGTTTCACAGTTTTAATGCTTTTTCTGTTATAAAATAAGAAAAAATAAAGTTTGTTTACGTTGTATTTGTGTAAAGCAGACGTGGAAAAAGTGTTTGTTTACATTTCTGGAAACGAAGCTCCTTGAATTTTTCCATTTTCCACGCGAAGCAAAGTTCAACGCAAGCCTATGTGTCTAGTTTTTTAATAGTCGAGCCCCTCGCAGGGGGGGCGGAACATACTGTCTCCACGCATATACTTTTTAATGCGAGATCATAGAAATAGATGCGAAAATTATGATACTTCAAAATCGCATATCTGAAACCAGAAGAGAGCGCCACAAAATTCAAAGTGCGTGTTACTTAGGAACGTGCCCTGTATAATACATGTAAAAATGAAAACGATCCGTGAGGTGTAAGTTAATCTTAACATTTACCTTGTAACGGGTGTACTTTTTATGAGCTCGCTGATTCGCTCGGTCGTGATCAGGGCTCGTAGAAAGTATTGAGACACGCGATGTAATTAAAATATAAAGAAAGGTTACTTTATTAGCCTCTATCGGCGTGGAATAATAATACAGCAATGCGTTACTGACGGGGCGCGGCTGTTATCAATTACGCGAGTCTGACAATGAGATGCAGTGTAGTATACGCACCGCGGATATAAACACGCCAGGTAGGCGGCGCGGGGTGCGTGGTCGGTTTGTTGTGACGGCGCGTGATTCACAAAAACGTGTGACACGGTTTAAATCGCCGAGACGATTTCTTATGCGAATGCGGTACGATTTATATCGCGTATTCCCAGATGTTATGGGATGCGTGCGATATCGAGAAATCTCGAACGGGTAGCGAACTCGCTGTCCCTTGCTCGCACGCGGAGTCCGGATTGACCAACGGTGTTGAGAAAACTCAACGGGGTGGCGAACTCGCCAGCCCACGGTTCGTATGGTCGGATCGGTCGGAAGTTAGATCGTTTCTCGAGAACTCTCGAGAGAAGCGATCTCGGATTTCGAAGGATCGTAAAGCGGTTCGGAAGCCGAGAATGCTCGGCGGAGGCTGCAAATTCGTCAACCTCGCGTTCCGTCGTGTTTGCGATTTCTTAGGATCAGATCAGGAAAGTCTCGAGCGTACAGCTCGAGCGGATTCGGTTTCTGGTACGATTCTGGTAAATCTGGTGCCTGGATCTAAAAAGGCTGCCGTTATATACCCGAGCGATTAACGATACCCGCGTCGTTCGCCCCCGGGTGGGGATAATGACGTATTGTTTTTCAGCAGGTAATTCGGTAATACGTCACCTCCCCTGAGCGAAACGGCGCGGCGTTTCGGCGGGTGTCGCTCGGGCGTTCACGGCAACGCTCGGCGGTATTCGGCTTTCTCGGCGGCCGTATAACGGCCGTACGGTTGTTTATCGCAACGGCGGTGTTTAATGTTTAAAAAATGGGCGCTCGGCGCCTCTGCCCCTGCCCGGCCGATGTTCGCCGGGCGGCAGACTTCCGGCGGTCTACTGCCGGGTAACAATGTGTCAGAATGGGGGGGTGCATTGTTACAACCTTAATTACATATAAAATATAAGTATACATTATATACATGAATGCGCGTTTACGCATATAATTATCAGCTTTTATCATTACCGAAAACATGGCCAGCCAAAATTTCCAAATATTCTTTCAATGCTTTTATAATCATTTTCCAACAATGTATTTATCACAAATATGTTAATTGATAATGCGTTAGATTCACTCAAGCATTGGCCGCGTTCAGCAGAGAAAACTTAGTAGCAATCGAACGCGATTGGCTTTTACTTTTAGAATCAACAAACCAACGTCGAGTGTTGACAAGACAATAACTGAGCACTTTCTCTGCTGAACTCTGCCATTGTGTAAAGCATTCACTCAGTTTCGCTAATATAACCTAACTTTGCTCAATATGACATCGATTAAAAGAAATTATTTCTCTTTCTTGCACTATTCCGCGTCAATAATTTCTTTTCATTTTATCACTTTTTTTCTTATGTTGTTGCACTATTCCGCGATATTCTCATAACCATTAATCACTTTTCTACTTGTCATATTATACTCCGCGCGTACTCTTATAAAATAAAAACATTATTATCTCACACGTATGTACACGCATCCACATATGATCTTGTCTCTTAAAGCGTTCTTCACACCCAAGTGAATAATTGTACATGAGCATGAGCGGTGTGAATGCCCCTTGAGGGACAAAATCGCTTTGCATGTGTGCATATGAGCATATGTACGTGAATCTGAAACTTATCTTGAAAAAAATGAGACCAAAAGTGTCACAATTCTCAAATACGATTATCATTTCTCAGGATTGATTGCATCAATCTTATTCAAACTGGTCTCAATCGAAAGCTTATATTCACATTATATCATAAAAGCGCCGTTAGATTTTTGATTACGGTTTTAGTTCCTAAAATATCTTAATCGAAAATTTTATTTGACGTGATTTGATGTGAAATACCGGATAAGCTATTTGGTAGCGCTGCGGCCCTTGTACATAAGTGAAACTGTTGACAAGCCAATATTTTTTTATGTACTTGGTGTCGTGACACTATCGCGTTGCTTGATGTATAAGATATATTGTCTGATACAGAATTTCTCAAAACATAACAAAGATAATATAACTAAATTAAAAGTAAAAAATTTAATCCAAAAAACTTGACCTTCTAACTATGGAAATAAAAAATAAAGTTTTGACTGATAATGAAGAATTATTATTATCTCCAAATATTAAAAAATTAAAATACATGAAAATTATTCTTGATAGCGCCAAGTCCGAAAAAAATTTATTTTTAATTATTTTAATTATATCACTTTTACCGATATTATATTTTCAATTATTATTAATTACTATTTGAACTACATATTTGCAAAATTCTGTATTTTAAAGAAAATATTTTGTGAGTTTTACAAAAATTTATTTTTTAATTATATGACTTTTACCGATATTATATTTTCAATTATTATTAATTACTATTTGAACTACATATTTGCAAAATTCTGAAATTCTGTAAAAATATTTTGTGAGTTTTACAATTATATTAAAATATAGAC
>NW_021852294.1:25530-29032 GCF_003651465.1 Formica exsecta
TATGATATATATATATATGGTACCCAATTGTATTCTTAACTGGACAATTCTTGTATAGATACACCATCAATCTCGCTATTGTTGGCGCGTAACTTAGTACGAGATATTACCATGTCTTTTGTATATTGTAAAATTATGAAATGTTAAATAAAAAAAGATTTTCTGTGTAAAGCATGTTATTTATCAAACCTTTAGTTTTTTCCAACTATTGTATCCTAAGCTTTGTTTTTAATAAAAACAACACATTTTTTAATGGAAATAAATTCTATCATTCATTTTTACGATGAAAGAGTTAAAATGCGCTCAATTGCATATATAACAATTATATATGATGAAGAATCCTAAAAGGGAGAGATACATATTTAAGTAAAATATTTTAAAATTGGTGAGTACAATACTCAAAATCGAACAATTAATACATGTAATCTAGTTAAGCAGTAATAATCTGGAATAAAAAAAAATCATGGCTAATATATTTTCACAATGAAATATTTATATTTTAACTTACAAATATATCTTTGGAAAAAGATTGAAAATCTTTAAAATAATCTAACAGAATATAAGAAACAGAATTATCCAGATTTTTTCGAATCCATAATAGCTGTCCATTAAAATAGACCTTAATTTTACAGAAAATGCCATCTAGTCAGCTTATATTTCTCCTTTTTCTACTTATTGGTGATCTTTCGATTCAGTGATTATTTTGGATTACCGAATCCATCAACTCACACAAATCTCGTTGTAATGATTCTCACATTAAAGTTACCTGGATTAGCATTCGAAATCAATTCGGCGGCTACAGCACCAAGCAATGATATTCAAGGAGCAAATTCAGATGCATTCAAAAAAATCGCCTTTATGGATGTGATACATTACAGTTTTAGTTATATGGGTGTTTTAACAGGTAAGATCTGATAAGTAAGTTTAGATGAACTATACTTGTTTGGAAATGTTTTAAATAACAAGATAAATTACGTTTTAAATTTTTATAGGTCCATACTACCGTTACAGGACATATTGGGATTCTCTACATAGACCATTCTCTAATTACGTTGATCCGTGGCCGCACACTTATTACAAACTAAAACAGATTGTAGCGTTTATCGCGCTCTTTCTAATAATGAGTCATCTGTTTCCCAGCGATGTAATATTCATTACGTTCATTATATTCACATTACAATATAAAGAGAGTCGAAATATATATAATTTTAGAATAGTTGGAAACTGGATGATCTAAGTTTTATTATATAAAAAATAAAATATATTTATTTACATTCTTTTTTTCTAAAATATAAAAATTATTTGATTTGATTGGAAAATATGAAGAAAGAAGAGATAGGCAAGATGATAGCAGATCTTTTGACTCGAAAATAATTTTAGAGGTTTACGATGTCAAAAGAGCTAAATCCACTAATATATTTCATATAAAAAAATTTAAAAATCTCTCTCTCTCTCTCTCTCTCTCTTCTAATATTTCTTTTAATAACATTGAAAAAATGTTTATTTCTAATAGACATTTTTATCTATAGTAGATCTCAGCTGCAACAAAAATTACTTAATATAATTTTGTTCAGTCAAAATCGAAAACTTTTATTTGAGTCATATATTTGCATTTTATGTTTGCAAAATGGGGTCTAGAAACTCATCAAAAATGGGCATTCTTCTTAATTTCTCAATTGCGAATAATAATAATATGATACATTAATAGATATAATAAGTTTAATAATATGTATTTCTCTTTCAATTTCAGTATACGCAAACAATAGAATTTGAAGAACTCAGTTTTCTCTTTAGATTTCTTTATATGTATCCCACTTTCGCCTGTTTTCGATTGAGAATGTATATTGGTATGTCTCTGGCTGAATGCGTCTGTCAAATGTCAGGACTAGGAGCTTACCCGGTTTGCTGTCAATCTGCACCTGGTCGGGGTCCGCGCGATTACAAAACAGTTGAAAAGCTGTAAGATAACTTTCTTTTTATATACATATATATTTCTTTCTCTCTTCTTCCCTCTCGCGTCTTTATCACTCTTTTCTTTTCCCTGTCTCCCTCACTCCCTTTTCATTTTCGTATTATCTCATTTTCAATATATTCAGATAGTTGTTTTTTCATTGACTAATTAATCATCGACTTTATTACATTTATATGCAGATATTCCTAATTATTAAAGTTAATCGAATCTTCTAAAAATAAATAATTATAGGCATTTTATTTTAAGATTTGAGAATAAACTGTATTTACTATGTGAACATATCCAGTAAGCAATTTGATAACAAATTGTTGCCAAATTGGCATCAAATTCGCTCAAAACTTGGTAACAAATCCAGTGCCATCTGTGTCCGCATTAAGCTTGTGTTTTGGTGACAAAGCTTGCTGACATAACCTGACAGCTAATTGACGGCAAAAACCGAGCAAAGCTTGACATGATTTGACGTCAAATTGGTAGCAAAAATCGAGCAAGATCTGCGCAAGACAATCTGACAGCAGATTGTCAGCAAAAACTGAACAAATTGTGCAGCTTTTGGCCATTCATATAAAATAGTATATTTAAATGGATTTAAAGTCTCAACCCTAAGTAACAAAATGATGATAAGTTTTGGTCATAAAATGACCATTAGATAATTAGACATCCTAAGTTAGATCTCATGAGACCCAAAATATATCACATCTACGGGAGACCATTTTTTGACGTTCTTTTGATGGCAAAAATAAGACAAGATAATTAAACATTATATAATACCATATATTAATGTGTTAAAACATATAGGTAAATTTAAATGATTTAATTTATAAAATTAAAGATTTTTTTAGACAGAAATTGTTCGAATAAGTAAAAATCGAACAATTATCTGTCCGATTTGCCAAAAATCAGTTCAATATCTGAATTTCCTGTATAAGAATTGTGTCAAAAATTGAACTGATAGAAATATATATATTATAATATTATTAGCGTTTTGCAGGCTTTATATACACTCATGACAAGAATTTGAATACGGGTATAGATAATGAATAACGCGCCGCATAGCGATAAGCGACTGAACTATTTTATAATACTTTGTAATAAGCTGCAGATTCTGTTCGGTTTTTGCTGTCAATTTGCCATCAGATTGCGCACTCCAGATCTTGCTCAGTTTTTGCTGACAATCTGATGTCAGTCATGTCAGCAAGCTTTGCTCGGTTTCTGCCGCCAATTTGCTGTCTAGTTATGTTAGCAAGCTTTGCTTGGTTCTTGCCGGCAATCTGCCAGCTTAATCGGTAATAACAACTCTTGTACCAAATTTGTAGCCTTTTTGCTGACAATAATTTGTAGCAAGCACTTGGCAATATCTGTTAGAACAGACGTGGCTGACTGGGTCATAATTCCAAATAGAAAAATATATATCAGATATGTAATATCAGATTTATATATCAAATGTTAAATATGTATACTATTTTTTACCAGTTGTTATTGTTTTTTTAACATATAAATTACCATGTCTATAAAAATCTGATATATTATAAT
>NW_021852294.1:31336-33672 GCF_003651465.1 Formica exsecta
TTTTGCAGGCTTTATATACACTCATGACAAGAATTTGAATACGGGTATAGATAATGGATAACGCGCCGCATAGCGATAAGCGACTGAACTATTTTATAATACTTTGTGCTAAGCTGCAGATTCTGTTCGGTTTTTGCTGTCAATTTGCTATCAGATTGCGCACTTCAGATCTTGCTCAGTTTTTGCTGACAATCTGATGTCAGTCATGTCAGCAAGGTTTGCTCGGTTTTTGCCGCCAATTTGCTGTCTAGTTATGTTAGCAAGCTTTGCTTGGTTCTTGCCGGCAATCTGCCAGCTTAATCGGTAATAACAACTCTTGTACCAAATTTGTAGCCTTTTTGCTGACAATAATTTGTAGCAAGTACTTGGCAATATCTGTTAGAACAAACGTGGCTGACTGGGTATATATGTGATACAAAATATTTAACAAATAATGATAACAAATGATATTTATTCAGTTAACTTTGCTATAGATGAGAAATATTTATCAAAACAGAATATTTATTACGACATACCAAATAATATCATTAAAGCCATTTTAATTACAAAGATAATAATTTTCTATTATCTCGTTATTATTGTATTATTAATAAGATATAATCTAAATTATATCATTGGTAAATTCCTACAATATTGTGTCTTTTTACATCTTACAGAATACTAAGATTGACTTAAGGAAAAATAATAGATTTAAAAATAATTTATTAGGTCCTTTGATCATAAAAGAGCGAGAATGGAGGTGCAAGATTTTGAAACGGTGCATAACATGAACGTATGGCAAGTGGAATCTTCTCCATTTGTTAGACATACAATGAAAATATGGAATACGTGCATACAATATTGGATGGCTGTATGCATTTATAAAAGATTCCCCTATAAAAGTTTAAGAACTGTCGTTACATTGACTCTCTCCGCTCTATGGCACGGTTACGCTGCAGGCTATTATTTTTGCATCTGTCAAGTTCCACTTTATTTATCTTTTGAGGATATCTGCGTTAAATTTTACAACCAATGTGAAGAGAACGGATTTGTGAGTTGCTCATATATAATAATTTTAGATATATCATATATAGGGGAAAGTAGGGTAAAACCAGATACTTTTTTGGATTAGTCTTCCTATAAAAAATCAGAGGGCGAAAAAAATTCTACTGACCGTTAGTAGTGTTTAGTGGATCTTGAACTATGAGGAAATGAGGCTAGTTGCCGAAAAAAAATATTTAGTTACCAATGATAACAAGATTTTTTGAAGAAGTCAAAACACCCGGTTTTGTCCCACTGGTAGGGTAAAATCAGGTACCTATTTAAAAGCATGTAAAACGCTGTGCAATTACGAAATCTTGATTTATTTTAATCAAAATACAATACAGAAATGTATTCTATAAACAAAAATCACAAATAAAGATATCCTCTTGCTCTACATTGTTGCAGGTCTTTCTTATTTAATTTTTTAACTTTAGGGGTCTCAAAAAGCTTTTTTTTAGTAGTTTTTTTTTTTTTTTTTTTTTGAGTGGCAATCTTCATTTCCAATTGCTTTTTGGAGAAAGACAAAATCAGGATGGCAATTTTTCTTCTTTTCATTATATGAGGTGTGTAGGTACCCGGTTTTGCCCCAACGAAGAAAATAACAAACACGGTAGCTGTACATTCTGGCGTATAAAGTGACGATCAAATCTAGTGCGATATACTCTCTAATACGTACAGAATGACGATTCGATTGCCCCGATATCGATCTTTTTTGGCCTGAAAATTTTAAACTTTTTTTAAAAAAGAAATATCGTCGTGCATGGGCATGGTTCATCTTAAAATAATAATGACGTCAATCTACAACTAATAGCACGAGTTGATCAAAGATAGTAGCACTCATCACGAAGAAATAAAGGTATCCGATTTGACCCATCTACCCGGTTTTACCCTACTTTCCTCTACACACACACACACACACACACACACACACACACACACACACACACACACACACACACACACACACACACACACACACACAGGGTGTCTGATAATAATTGTATCACCTCTCATTTGCAAGTAGAGCCTGTTATACCGAGTGGGAAAGTCTTCTACCGTTTTGCGATTTTTGCAATAATAAAAAATAAATAAAAAATTAACCAATTCACGCGAGTATTATATATATAATTATATATATATATATATACAGATCGCTTATAACTCAAAAACTATTGCAACCTCAAAATTTTTGTATTAGAATTTTTGACTCTATTTTATCTCTAGAATACACTAGAGTCCTATATAATCAGAGAAGCGATATCGTTACTCCCTCCATGCTTCCCATGATCGCCATGTTGGGCCCGTAGCTGTCC
>NW_021852295.1:0-239 GCF_003651465.1 Formica exsecta
AAAATTTAGTATCAGATTTTTTCATTCCCATATTATACAATTTTTTCCAAGAACCATCTGATATGGAACTTATCATCAGACCTCGACAATATGTCCATTCCTTCCACCACGGCAAAAGTCTATGAAATTTAGTAGAAAATAAAATTTTATGTTATAATAGCTTATCTTCATTCAAAATCTTTAACAAAATAATTAATTAAATATATTATATATAATATTTGCCAAAAGATTTGACTAAA
>NW_021852296.1:0-472 GCF_003651465.1 Formica exsecta
ATTTATATTAATCAGATTCTCTTAAAACTTATTTTTGATCAAACAACATATTTCATGGTAAATTGGGTTTAATCGCTCCCAAAGTGATCAAACTTGCTTCATTCGAAAACGCTAATAGTTACCGGTAGAGTCACTCATGCCGGACAGGTCGAAGGGGAAGAGTCAGACTAAGAGAGATACCGTAATTATTATATATTTATTATATTAATATTTTTTTGAATAAAATAGAAGCAAAAGAGACAGTAATCGAGAAAATAGAGAAAAAGAGACTCCAAAATGTTTTCATATCTCTCTCCGGACTTGAAAATAACTTGATACGTAAAATCGTAAGGTATCGTTAAAATCGAGGTCTATTCTACTATAATTTTCCTATAGTTTTGACCGTAATATTTCATTTTCTAAAGAGTTTTAATCATTAGCAGCATTAATTAATTTTTTCACGTTCATATGATCGCCCGGTAATAGATATACT
>NW_021852296.1:19556-20150 GCF_003651465.1 Formica exsecta
ATATACTTTGTACAATATATTTTTAAATTTTTTACTATATTTTGTAATTATACATTATATAATTTCTAATTATATATTATATACATCTTATATAATTCTTTGTATATTATATTTTTTATTTTACAAGTTTGTAAAACCTATTTATTAAAAGAAATTTATATATTAGACGAAAATTAAAATTTCAGGTTATATTTTGTATTATATTTTTTATATATTGTTATATATTTTGTATATTAAATTTATTGTACCATTTATTGTGTATTAAAATAAATAATCCTCGATAGTATCTCTACCTTAACGAAGGCATTTGCCAGGTGAGGAGGTTTGAGTACTCTAATGAACCTAAGAGCTATGCCGGCGGTAACATATAATGTTTTCGAGTGAAGCAAGTTTAATCGTTCTGAGAGACCGATTAATAACGTCATATATTCCGTCTTGATTATTACTTAAATTATTAGATTAATCAATAAAATACTTCAAGTAAGCAGTGATTAATCAAGGCAAAGAATTTTGTGCTTTAAAGCCAAAATAGTAACAAAAAAGGGAGATGTACTTTATATTAATTATATTATAAATATTATTAATGTATCATAT
>NW_021852297.1:0-569 GCF_003651465.1 Formica exsecta
TTATTAGGAACATACTAATTTTTAATTTATTAAAATCACACAATTCACAAATGAGAAAAGGATTTTCATAAAGTAAGTTAAGTTTAATTAATTAAATAATGGATTAACTATTTTTTTTTATAATTAAACAGACATATAGTTTCTCATTAATATTATAATATTAGTAATTAATTTTGAGTAGAATGACACTAACAAAAACTTCAAATGTTTAATTAAAAAAGTTTTGAATAATTTGCATGTATATGTTATAATCTATTATTACTTATCAATTTGTTAAAATCAGTTTTTGCCATATGTAATATTTACACATAATAAACCAAAAACTAAAATTAGTTAAGAAGTAAACATCAGTAGCATTGCATACTAATCTCGATATATAATAACAGAAAACATATAATCTAAATCTACAAAAAGCTTGAAAATGAACTATGCATTGTAATATTGGACAACTTTGCTGGCTTATAAAACAAATTCATAAGATATTACTTTTAACAAAACTATTGTAACTACAGCATTTTTATATAAAAATGTTTGATTACATTTAATTCTACAAATAGACGATTATAAAG
>NW_021852298.1:0-745 GCF_003651465.1 Formica exsecta
AAACGAAAGACGTAAATAATATAACAAATTGACGCGAATCACACTAACACTCAGACGACCGACATACAGCACGAACGAGACTTATACGCTAGACGTGCGAGAACCAACGCAAATATAATCTACGGAATCCGAATCTCCAGAGAGACGACACACGGTTTATTAGAAACGCGAGGTAATGTCTCGATCCGCGGAAACCGATACTTTCGAGGCTCCGAGGCTCGAATCGCTTGACGACGTGGTCGTGACGCGAAAATCTACACCAAAAAATCGGGCTTAGCCCGTACACCAAAGTACGAATTCACGGCGACGACGATAGAACGAAACGATTCCGGGCGCGATCGCGAGTGGCTAATTTGGTGGAGGATAACCTCACCGGTACTTTTCCTCTCGTGGTGGTTACACGGGGTCAGCGACGTTGACGTCCTCTCCCTCGGGTCCGTCCTTCGCAGCTGCCGATCGCCGGGATCCTCTCCGCTCGCTATCGCTCTCGTATTTTTTTTAAAACTGCTCGCTCTCGCTCGCTATCGGCTCGCAGGCTTGCAGGCTCGCACCAGTCTGATCTTGGATCGTCGCGACCCAGAATCGATACCTGTGGGCCAGCCGGGGCTGCGCACACAGGGTGCGTATTATCGCGACCAATCACGCGTTATCACGCGCTGTGGCCGTCGGGCGGCGCGCTCACAGTCGTAACGGGAGTGCTCGCGCCCCCGGTATTACAAATAATAATTAGCTGGGGCCCTTTTCG
>NW_021852299.1:0-599 GCF_003651465.1 Formica exsecta
TACGCGATGCGGTGAACGGTCGGCGGCTCTCGGACTCCCCACTTATAATTGAACAATCTTCACTAACCAACGAAACGATTAAACGACTTACCCATCAAAAACTGTTTGCCACGATAAAATGACGCGATCGTGAGCGAGACACTTCGGTTTGAAATTAAATAGAACGCGAATTTGACAATAAGTAGCGCGACACGACACGAGCGAGAATACGACACGAGAGAATATCATACAAGAAATGATGATACGAGAAACTATGATCGATTGCTATCGACCAGCTCGAATCGTTGTCAGCGGCAGACTGAAGAACGACGGAAAATGTCGCGGTCGACCGATTTCCATAAAAGGATATTTTCGGCGCCGAAAGTTCGAGAATCTAGGTGTTTGTCACACTTTTTCTTTGTTATGATCGCGCGATCACGCGCCGATCAGCTGATCGCGACGATGTCTATTCTCGCTCGTGTCTTGATGGCGGCTCTTACCGGTCAGATTTGTCGGTTGAGTTTACAGTTAAAATTTATCGATTAAATTTAACGTCTCAATCTTGAACATATAATATTATAAAATTTTGGAAATAAACTTTATAACAACTTTTTATTCAG
>NW_021852300.1:0-10430 GCF_003651465.1 Formica exsecta
AAATGTGGAACCTAATATAAAATTAAATTATGTAAGCAATTTTTATTTTTCAATTTATTTTTTTTATATATAAAACGTTATTTACAAAATATTGTTGCGTCCGCGCGTCGACTTCGATAATACTCGAACACGCGCGACACAAACGGCACTCGCGTACCGCGACGTAAATGATTAACACTCTTTTAAAAGAACAAAAGGAACTTTAATAATAACACAAAACACACAAATGAACAAGGAACACAGAACGGGTAATAACGGTAATCGTATCTCAAATATGTCCGCCCGGAATGACATCCGTCGCGAGACTCAAGATGGCCGATCTCTCTCTCAAGATGTCCGCCGTTGTTTAACAACAACGCTTAGCAACGTTCTCCCGGAGACGAATACAGCAGATTCATGAATAACCGCCTTAGACGACCCGCAGGAACGCAACAGTATATTACTTATTAATATAAACGATTCATTTAATATTAATATAAAACGTTTCTTATAATATATATATTACTTATAAACGATACATTAATATAAACGATTCATTTAATATTAATATAAATGTTTCATTTACAGTTAAAGAAAAGACGAAGAATAGGCGAGAAAGAGAGAGGAAGGGAGAGAAAGAGAGAGAGAGAGAAAAACTGAGAGAGAGATAGAGAGAGAGAGAGACAGAAAGGAAAGAAAGAAGAGAAAGAAGGAGGTTTTATGTAAAATTAAAGAAAAGGAAGAATACGCAAAAGACAGGGAGAGAAAGAGATAGACAGAAAGAAAAAAGGAGAAAGAATATAATATTAGGTAATAATATTGTTTAATATTATCATTTAATATTGTTTGTTAAATATTATTAATAAAGATTATTAAATATTATTAATATTATTAATATTATTAATATCATTTAATATTATTAAAGTTAATTATAGTATTAGAGAGAGACAGAAAGGAAAGAAAGAAGAGAAAGAAGGAGGTTTTACTTAAAATTAAAGAAAAGGAAGAATACGCAAAAGACAGGGAGAGAAAGAGATAGACAGAAAGAAAAAAGGAGAAAGAATATAATATTAGGTAATAATATTGTTTAATATTATCATTTAATATTGTTTGTTAAATATTATTAATAAAGATTATTAAATATTATTAATATTATTAATATTATTAATATCATTTAATATTATTAAAGTTAATTATAGTATTAGAGAGAGACAGAAAAGAAAGAAAGAAGAGAAAAAAGTAGGTTTTATTTAAAATTAAAGAAAAGGAAGAATACGCAAAAGACAGGGAGAGAAAGAGATAGACAGAAAGAAAAAAGGAGAAAGAATATAATATTAGGTAATAATATTGTTTAATATTATCATTTAATATTGTTTGTTAAATATTATTAATAAAGATTATTAAATATTATTAATATTATTAATATTATTAATATCATTTAATATTATTAAAGTTAATTATAGTATTAGAGAGAGACAGAAAAGAAAGAAAGAAGAGAAAAAAGTAGGTTTTATTTAAAATTAAAGAAAAGGAAGAATACGCAAAAGACAGGGAGAGAAAGAGATAGACAGAAAGAAAAAAGGAGAAAGAATATAATATTAGGTAATAATATTGTTTAATATTATCATTTAATATTGTTTGTTAAATATTATTAATAAAGATTATTAAATATTATTAATATTATTAATATTATTAATATCATTTAATATTATTAAAGTTAATTATAGTATTAGAGAGAGACAGAAAAGAAAGAAAGAAGAGAAAAAAGTAGGTTTTATTTAAAATTAAAGAAAAGGAAGAATACGCAAAAGACAGGGAGAGAAAGAGATAGACAGAAAGAAAAAAGGAGAAAGAATATAATATTAGGTAATAATATTGTTTAATATTATCATTTAATATTGTTTGTTAAATATTATTAATAAAGATTATTAAATATTATTAATATTATTAATATTATTAATATCATTTAATATTATTAAAGTTAATTATAGTATTAGAGAGAGACAGAAAAGAAAGAAAGAAGAGAAAAAAGTAGGTTTTATTTAAAATTAAAGAAAAGGAAGAATACGCAAAAGACAGGGAGAGAAAGAGATAGACAGAAAGAAAAAAGGAGAAAGAATATAATATTAGGTAATAATATTGTTTAATATTATCATTTAATATTGTTTGTTAAATATTATTAATAAAGATTATTAAATATTATTAATATTATTAATATTATTAATATCATTTAATATTATTAAAGTTAATTATAGTATTAGAGAGAGACAGAAAAGAAAGAAAGAAGAGAAAAAAGTAGGTTTTATTTAAAATTAAAGAAAAGGAAGAATACGCAAAAGACAGGGAGAGAAAGAGATAGACAGAAAGAAAAAAGGAGAAAGAATATAATATTAGGTAATAATATTGTTTAATATTATCATTTAATATTGTTTGTTAAATATTATTAATAAAGATTATTAAATATTATTAATATTATTAATATTATTAATATCATTTAATATTATTAAAGTTAATTATAGTATTAGAGAGAGACAGAAAAGAAAGAAAGAAGAGAAAAAAGTAGGTTTTATTTAAAATTAAAGAAAAGGAAGAATACGCAAAAGACAGGGAGAGAAAGAGATAGACAGAAAGAAAAAAGGAGAAAGAATATAATATTAGGTAATAATATTGTTTAATATTATCATTTAATATTGTTTGTTAAATATTATTAATAAAGATTATTAAATATTATTAATATTATTAATATTATTAATATCATTTAATATTATTAAAGTTAATTATAGTATTAGAGAGAGACAGAAAAGAAAGAAAGAAGAGAAAAAAGTAGGTTTTATTTAAAATTAAAGAAAAGGAAGAATACGCAAAAGACAGGGAGAGAAAGAGATAGACAGAAAGAAAAAAGGAGAAAGAATATAATATTAGGTAATAATATTGTTTAATATTATCATTTAATATTGTTTGTTAAATATTATTAATAAAGATTATTAAATATTATTAATATTATTAATATTATTAATATCATTTAATATTATTAAAGTTAATTATAGTATTAGAGAGAGACAGAAAAGAAAGAAAGAAGAGAAAAAAGTAGGTTTTATTTAAAATTAAAGAAAAGGAAGAATACGCAAAAGACAGGGAGAGAAAGAGATAGACAGAAAGAAAAAAGGAGAAAGAATATAATATTAGGTAATAATATTGTTTAATATTATCATTTAATATTGTTTGTTAAATATTATTAATAAAGATTATTAAATATTATTAATATTATTAATATTATTAATATCATTTAATATTATTAAAGTTAATTATAGTATTAGAGAGAGACAGAAAAGAAAGAAAGAAGAGAAAAAAGTAGGTTTTATTTAAAATTAAAGAAAAGGAAGAATACGCAAAAGACAGGGAGAGAAAGAGATAGACAGAAAGAAAAAAGGAGAAAGAATATAATATTAGGTAATAATATTGTTTAATATTATCATTTAATATTGTTTGTTAAATATTATTAATAAAGATTATTAAATATTATTAATATTATTAATATTATTAATATCATTTAATATTATTAAAGTTAATTATAGTATTAGAGAGAGACAGAAAAGAAAGAAAGAAGAGAAAAAAGTAGGTTTTATTTAAAATTAAAGAAAAGGAAGAATACGCAAAAGACAGGGAGAGAAAGAGATAGACAGAAAGAAAAAAGGAGAAAGAATATAATATTAGGTAATAATATTGTTTAATATTATCATTTAATATTGTTTGTTAAATATTATTAATAAAGATTATTAAATATTATTAATATTATTAATATTATTAATATCATTTAATATTATTAAAGTTAATTATAGTATTAGAGAGAGACAGAAAAGAAAGAAAGAAGAGAAAAAAGTAGGTTTTATTTAAAATTAAAGAAAAGGAAGAATACGCAAAAGACAGGGAGAGAAAGAGATAGACAGAAAGAAAAAAGGAGAAAGAATATAATATTAGGTAATAATATTGTTTAATATTATCATTTAATATTGTTTGTTAAATATTATTAATAAAGATTATTAAATATTATTAATATTATTAATATTATTAATATCATTTAATATTATTAAAGTTAATTATAGTATTAGAGAGAGACAGAAAAGAAAGAAAGAAGAGAAAAAAGTAGGTTTTATTTAAAATTAAAGAAAAGGAAGAATACGCAAAAGACAGGGAGAGAAAGAGATAGACAGAAAGAAAAAAGGAGAAAGAATATAATATTAGGTAATAATATTGTTTAATATTATCATTTAATATTGTTTGTTAAATATTATTAATAAAGATTATTAAATATTATTAATATTATTAATATTATTAATATCATTTAATATTATTAAAGTTAATTATAGTATTAGAGAGAGACAGAAAAGAAAGAAAGAAGAGAAAAAAGTAGGTTTTATTTAAAATTAAAGAAAAGGAAGAATACGCAAAAGACAGGGAGAGAAAGAGATAGACAGAAAGAAAAAAGGAGAAAGAATATAATATTAGGTAATAATATTGTTTAATATTATCATTTAATATTGTTTGTTAAATATTATTAATAAAGATTATTAAATATTATTAATATTATTAATATTATTAATATCATTTAATATTATTAAAGTTAATTATAGTATTAGAGAGAGACAGAAAAGAAAGAAAGAAGAGAAAAAAGTAGGTTTTATTTAAAATTAAAGAAAAGGAAGAATACGCAAAAGACAGGGAGAGAAAGAGATAGACAGAAAGAAAAAAGGAGAAAGAATATAATATTAGGTAATAATATTGTTTAATATTATCATTTAATATTGTTTGTTAAATATTATTAATAAAGATTATTAAATATTATTAATATTATTAATATTATTAATATCATTTAATATTATTAAAGTTAATTATAGTATTAGAGAGAGACAGAAAAGAAAGAAAGAAGAGAAAAAAGTAGGTTTTATTTAAAATTAAAGAAAAGGAAGAATACGCAAAAGACAGGGAGAGAAAGAGATAGACAGAAAGAAAAAAGGAGAAAGAATATAATATTAGGTAATAATATTGTTTAATATTATCATTTAATATTGTTTGTTAAATATTATTAATAAAGATTATTAAATATTATTAATATTATTAATATTATTAATATCATTTAATATTATTAAAGTTAATTATAGTATTAGAGAGAGACAGAAAAGAAAGAAAGAAGAGAAAAAAGTAGGTTTTATTTAAAATTAAAGAAAAGGAAGAATACGCAAAAGACAGGGAGAGAAAGAGATAGACAGAAAGAAAAAAGGAGAAAGAATATAATATTAGGTAATAATATTGTTTAATATTATCATTTAATATTGTTTGTTAAATATTATTAATAAAGATTATTAAATATTATTAATATTATTAATATTATTAATATCATTTAATATTATTAAAGTTAATTATAGTATTAGAGAGAGACAGAAAAGAAAGAAAGAAGAGAAAAAAGTAGGTTTTATTTAAAATTAAAGAAAAGGAAGAATACGCAAAAGACAGGGAGAGAAAGAGATAGACAGAAAGAAAAAAGGAGAAAGAATATAATATTAGGTAATAATATTGTTTAATATTATCATTTAATATTGTTTGTTAAATATTATTAATAAAGATTATTAAATATTATTAATATTATTAATATTATTAATATCATTTAATATTATTAAAGTTAATTATAGTATTAGAGAGAGACAGAAAAGAAAGAAAGAAGAGAAAAAAGTAGGTTTTATTTAAAATTAAAGAAAAGGAAGAATACGCAAAAGACAGGGAGAGAAAGAGATAGACAGAAAGAAAAAAGGAGAAAGAATATAATATTAGGTAATAATATTGTTTAATATTATCATTTAATATTGTTTGTTAAATATTATTAATAAAGATTATTAAATATTATTAATATTATTAATATTATTAATATCATTTAATATTATTAAAGTTAATTATAGTATTAGAGAGAGACAGAAAAGAAAGAAAGAAGAGAAAAAAGTAGGTTTTATTTAAAATTAAAGAAAAGGAAGAATACGCAAAAGACAGGGAGAGAAAGAGATAGACAGAAAGAAAAAAGGAGAAAGAATATAATATTAGGTAATAATATTGTTTAATATTATCATTTAATATTGTTTGTTAAATATTATTAATAAAGATTATTAAATATTATTAATATTATTAATATTATTAATATCATTTAATATTATTAAAGTTAATTATAGTATTAGAGAGAGACAGAAAAGAAAGAAAGAAGAGAAAAAAGTAGGTTTTATTTAAAATTAAAGAAAAGGAAGAATACGCAAAAGACAGGGAGAGAAAGAGATAGACAGAAAGAAAAAAGGAGAAAGAATATAATATTAGGTAATAATATTGTTTAATATTATCATTTAATATTGTTTGTTAAATATTATTAATAAAGATTATTAAATATTATTAATATTATTAATATTATTAATATCATTTAATATTATTAAAGTTAATTATAGTATTAGAGAGAGACAGAAAAGAAAGAAAGAAGAGAAAAAAGTAGGTTTTATTTAAAATTAAAGAAAAGGAAGAATACGCAAAAGACAGGGAGAGAAAGAGATAGACAGAAAGAAAAAAGGAGAAAGAATATAATATTAGGTAATAATATTGTTTAATATTATCATTTAATATTGTTTGTTAAATATTATTAATAAAGATTATTAAATATTATTAATATTATTAATATTATTAATATCATTTAATATTATTAAAGTTAATTATAGTATTAGAGAGAGACAGAAAAGAAAGAAAGAAGAGAAAAAAGTAGGTTTTATTTAAAATTAAAGAAAAGGAAGAATACGCAAAAGACAGGGAGAGAAAGAGATAGACAGAAAGAAAAAAGGAGAAAGAATATAATATTAGGTAATAATATTGTTTAATATTATCATTTAATATTGTTTGTTAAATATTATTAATAAAGATTATTAAATATTATTAATATTATTAATATTATTAATATCATTTAATATTATTAAAGTTAATTATAGTATTAGAGAGAGACAGAAAAGAAAGAAAGAAGAGAAAAAAGTAGGTTTTATTTAAAATTAAAGAAAAGGAAGAATACGCAAAAGACAGGGAGAGAAAGAGATAGACAGAAAGAAAAAAGGAGAAAGAATATAATATTAGGTAATAATATTGTTTAATATTATCATTTAATATTGTTTGTTAAATATTATTAATAAAGATTATTAAATATTATTAATATTATTAATATTATTAATATCATTTAATATTATTAAAGTTAATTATAGTATTAGAGAGAGACAGAAAAGAAAGAAAGAAGAGAAAAAAGTAGGTTTTATTTAAAATTAAAGAAAAGGAAGAATACGCAAAAGACAGGGAGAGAAAGAGATAGACAGAAAGAAAAAAGGAGAAAGAATATAATATTAGGTAATAATATTGTTTAATATTATCATTTAATATTGTTTGTTAAATATTATTAATAAAGATTATTAAATATTATTAATATTATTAATATTATTAATATCATTTAATATTATTAAAGTTAATTATAGTATTAGAGAGAGACAGAAAAGAAAGAAAGAAGAGAAAAAAGTAGGTTTTATTTAAAATTAAAGAAAAGGAAGAATACGCAAAAGACAGGGAGAGAAAGAGATAGACAGAAAGAAAAAAGGAGAAAGAATATAATATTAGGTAATAATATTGTTTAATATTATCATTTAATATTGTTTGTTAAATATTATTAATAAAGATTATTAAATATTATTAATATTATTAATATTATTAATATCATTTAATATTATTAAAGTTAATTATAGTATTAGAGAGAGACAGAAAAGAAAGAAAGAAGAGAAAAAAGTAGGTTTTATTTAAAATTAAAGAAAAGGAAGAATACGCAAAAGACAGGGAGAGAAAGAGATAGACAGAAAGAAAAAAGGAGAAAGAATATAATATTAGGTAATAATATTGTTTAATATTATCATTTAATATTGTTTGTTAAATATTATTAATAAAGATTATTAAATATTATTAATATTATTAATATTATTAATATCATTTAATATTATTAAAGTTAATTATAGTATTAGAGAGAGACAGAAAAGAAAGAAAGAAGAGAAAAAAGTAGGTTTTATTTAAAATTAAAGAAAAGGAAGAATACGCAAAAGACAGGGAGAGAAAGAGATAGACAGAAAGAAAAAAGGAGAAAGAATATAATATTAGGTAATAATATTGTTTAATATTATCATTTAATATTGTTTGTTAAATATTATTAATAAAGATTATTAAATATTATTAATATTATTAATATTATTAATATCATTTAATATTATTAAAGTTAATTATAGTATTAGAGAGAGACAGAAAAGAAAGAAAGAAGAGAAAAAAGTAGGTTTTATTTAAAATTAAAGAAAAGGAAGAATACGCAAAAGACAGGGAGAGAAAGAGATAGACAGAAAGAAAAAAGGAGAAAGAATATAATATTAGGTAATAATATTGTTTAATATTATCATTTAATATTGTTTGTTAAATATTATTAATAAAGATTATTAAATATTATTAATATTATTAATATTATTAATATCATTTAATATTATTAAAGTTAATTATAGTATTAGAGAGAGACAGAAAAGAAAGAAAGAAGAGAAAAAAGTAGGTTTTATTTAAAATTAAAGAAAAGGAAGAATACGCAAAAGACAGGGAGAGAAAGAGATAGACAGAAAGAAAAAAGGAGAAAGAATATAATATTAGGTAATAATATTGTTTAATATTATCATTTAATATTGTTTGTTAAATATTATTAATAAAGATTATTAAATATTATTAATATTATTAATATTATTAATATCATTTAATATTATTAAAGTTAATTATAGTATTAGAGAGAGACAGAAAAGAAAGAAAGAAGAGAAAAAAGTAGGTTTTATTTAAAATTAAAGAAAAGGAAGAATACGCAAAAGACAGGGAGAGAAAGAGATAGACAGAAAGAAAAAAGGAGAAAGAATATAATATTAGGTAATAATATTGTTTAATATTATCATTTAATATTGTTTGTTAAATATTATTAATAAAGATTATTAAATATTATTAATATTATTAATATTATTAATATCATTTAATATTATTAAAGTTAATTATAGTATTAGAGAGAGACAGAAAAGAAAGAAAGAAGAGAAAAAAGTAGGTTTTATTTAAAATTAAAGAAAAGGAAGAATACGCAAAAGACAGGGAGAGAAAGAGATAGACAGAAAGAAAAAAGGAGAAAGAATATAATATTAGGTAATAATATTGTTTAATATTATCATTTAATATTGTTTGTTAAATATTATTAATAAAGATTATTAAATATTATTAATATTATTAATATTATTAATATCATTTAATATTATTAAAGTTAATTATAGTATTAGAGAGAGACAGAAAAGAAAGAAAGAAGAGAAAAAAGTAGGTTTTATTTAAAATTAAAGAAAAGGAAGAATACGCAAAAGACAGGGAGAGAAAGAGATAGACAGAAAGAAAAAAGGAGAAAGAATATAATATTAGGTAATAATATTGTTTAATATTATCATTTAATATTGTTTGTTAAATATTATTAATAAAGATTATTAAATATTATTAATATTATTAATATTATTAATATCATTTAATATTATTAAAGTTAATTATAGTATTAGAGAGAGACAGAAAAGAAAGAAAGAAGAGAAAAAAGTAGGTTTTATTTAAAATTAAAGAAAAGGAAGAATACGCAAAAGACAGGGAGAGAAAGAGATAGACAGAAAGAAAAAAGGAGAAAGAATATAATATTAGGTAATAATATTGTTTAATATTATCATTTAATATTGTTTGTTAAATATTATTAATAAAGATTATTAAATATTATTAATATTATTAATATTATTAATATCATTTAATATTATTAAAGTTAATTATAGTATTAGAGAGAGACAGAAAAGAAAGAAAGAAGAGAAAAAAGTAGGTTTTATTTAAAATTAAAGAAAAGGAAGAATACGCAAAAGACAGGGAGAGAAAGAGATAGACAGAAAGAAAAAAGGAGAAAGAATATAATATTAGGTAATAATATTGTTTAATATTATCATTTAATATTGTTTGTTAAATATTATTAATAAAGATTATTAAATATTATTAATATTATTAATATTATTAATATCATTTAATATTATTAAAGTTAATTATAGTATTAGAGAGAGACAGAAAAGAAAGAAAGAAGAGAAAAAAGTAGGTTTTATTTAAAATTAAAGAAAAGGAAGAATACGCAAAAGACAGGGAGAGAAAGAGATAGACAGAAAGAAAAAAGGAGAAAATTTGTAATTGTTTTGAATATTTTTTAATTTTTTTATTACTTCTATGTCAATATTCAAAGTGAAATAGTAGGATATGTGGATGGCATAGGAGCCTCACGATACGTCGGCGACCAGCAGCAATATAGAGTTTTCAAGTTTTATATGAATAAT
>NW_021852301.1:0-553 GCF_003651465.1 Formica exsecta
ATAAATAAAATTAGATATCTTATATATAATTTCTGTTATTTCAAGAAAAAAGTATATAAATAACTTTAAAGATCAATTATATCGTTATACGTCAAATTTAAATGGCTTCGGAACGACAGTCTGTTCGGTTTTTGCTGACAATCTGCTGTCAGACTGCCCCGCGCAGATCTTGCTCGATTTCTGCCGCCAATCTGCTGTCAGATTGCGCGCGCGCAGATCTTGCTCAATTTTTGCCGTCAATTTGACGTCAAATCATGTCAGCAAGCTTTGCTCGGTTTTTGCCGTCAATTTGCTGTCAGGTTATGTCAGCAAGTTTTGCTCGGGTTTTGCCGGCAATCTGCCAGCTTAATCGGTAATAACAACTCTTGTACCAAATTTGTAGCCTTTTTGCTGACAATAATTTGTAGCAAGCACTTGGCAATATCTGTTAGAACAGACGTGGCTGACTGGGTAAGCAGTCTGGAAAATTTAACTTATATCTGTCAATAGCCTATATGGATAACTGCTCGCAGTTATCCATATAGACATTCATATCAGTTAATATAGATATACA
>NW_021852302.1:0-290 GCF_003651465.1 Formica exsecta
AATTACAATTAAGACGCAATTATAATTACAATTAATTGTTATATATTTATAATCAGAATACAATTTATAATTATTGATGCTATCCGTATCAAATAGATTAATAGATATAATCGATATATCCAATAATGCAGATAATTGATACAGATAGTATTTACTCTGAATTCGACATTACATAAATTTTCATAACAATATAATAAATATATATATACAAGTTTAAATATATAAAATAAAATGTAACATACATGTGTATTACATTTTATTTTGTACATAATAAATATATATACAATTTT
>NW_021852302.1:2147-3063 GCF_003651465.1 Formica exsecta
GGATGGATCTTACAAGAACCGACAAGAAATAATTCTCCACGATGAAGATTGTTTCGACTCTTCGCCGGTACGAACCACGCAACATTGCTAACAATCACCTGACGAGAGGGACAGCGATAAGGCCTCTTAGTTAAGACAGCGATCGCGTCCAAGAACGTGGAAAGAACGCAGTGGTATTTTCGCGATGTAGTTTATTTAATTTATTTGACGAATATTTAATTCCGATACAAAATTCGTAAATATTAATCAAATCAAAATCATGAAATTCGGGATAATTTACTCGCAATTTTGCAATGTCGAAGGTAGTCGTCAAATTTTGTGAACGAAAAGCTAATATTTAATCGTTGGCTTAACATGAAGTCTTCACATTCTTATTCAATCATTTTTCTATTAAATACTAGAAGAATTAATGATATTTGTGATATTTATAAAAAATGAAATATAATTTCCCGAATTTATCAACAATTCTTTAGTACAAAAACAAACTCTTAAGTTCATAAATCTTTTTAAAATAAATAATATGGAAACTAATATTTAACAAATATATTAATTTATATTTCTATTATATTGCCATTATATGTTCATCACATGTTCCTTCGGTAAATTTTCGTGTAATTTACAACAAAAGGAAATCTGATATATAATTTATAATATTATTAATACAATTACAATATATAATTACATATAAATTACAATTAAGACGCAATTATAATTACAATTAATTGTTATATATTTATAATCAGAATACAATTTATAATTATTGATGCTATCCGTATCAAATAGATTAATAGATATAATCGATATATCCAATAATGCAGATAATTGATACAGATAGTATTTACTCTGAATTCGACATTACATAAATTTTCATAACAATATAATAAATATATATATACAAGTTTAAATATATAAAATA
>NW_021852303.1:0-24069 GCF_003651465.1 Formica exsecta
CGTAGTCAAAATATCAATGTAATTTGATTGTAATAAAACATATGCTCACAAATTACCGCGCTGGCTCTTGATTGCCTTGTATTTCCTTCGTATAATTATTTATATAAATTAATTTTTTTCAATTAATTCATTAATTTTGATTTTCATTCCTTTTAGAAAGATTTAAATTATTAAATATAATTGAATGAAAAAATGATTCTACTTTTAAGACTTTCTTTTGACTTTGATGAAGAAAAATATTGAAAAAAGCGACAAGTAGCAAAAACTGATTTTGTTTGTAAAGTAATTTGCAAAATAATTTCATGATTTCCCATCAATCATCGATCTTCGCAGTTAAATTCTCACTGAGGGTACGTTCGGGGAGACGCTATTAGCGCTAATAGCGTCGTTCTATCTTTGTTACTTATTGAAAGTTGAACAAGGAGAGAACACGCTCATAGCGCTAAAAGTGTGCTCCCTGAACGCAGCCTGAGAATACAAGACTAGAGTAATCGGAGGCGTGGTGTGTAAATCTTGTAATGTCAGACAAGAAGCATTTCTCACAACGAGTACTCTTGCGCGAGAATACATGCGAGAGTGTTTTTACATATCTATTATAAACACAAAAAGATCGCTGAATCGATTAACATGATTGATTCGCGCAAGACTCTTGTATGATTGTAAAATAAGATACCGGGGCATTACGTTATTTTCGGCAGACGATGCGATCGCGCGACGAATGATAGGATTTAATAACGCGATGCCTCGAATTAATTATTACCGTGATATCTGAAAACCGCGAGAAAGTGAAAGTAAAATATTAACGCGTTATCCGCTTCATCGAACAATTAGGATCCAACGTTGCGTTACATTTGATATTATAATCTCGAGGGGAAAAAAAAGATCCTCGGGAAGGCAATACGAGTGCGATTGAACCGCGATGACTCAAACACTGGCTCGTGACGTGACCGATATGTCAGATGCAATCAATAAAACAGACAATAAAGAACAATGCAGACTTGTCCGGAGAAAGTGATATTTTAACATTTGATCATAAATTTTACTGAAGGCGCAAAAGAAACTTTCTTTTGCGATATGACTCATCTGCTAATTTCCCGAATCAGAATTTTCCTCCTATTTTTGATCTCAATTTTCAATCGAATATTTATTTTGACAGTCAGATCGCTTTCTTATGAAACTATTTAATCTATAATTTTTTCGAAATTTTCTTTTTTAGATTTCTGTGAGATACAAATTGTTATATAAATTAAACTTGTTAAATTCTTTATAGAATCTGTGAATTTTAGAAAGTTGAGGTTGACAATAAGAGAAAAATTTCGACACGGATTGGAAATGATACAAATGTATCATATATAATTATATGCATATATAAATCAATTGATATAAAAAAAAAACAAATAATTGTTTACAAAAATACATTGTAAATAATTTTCTTATACTTTTTCTTAAAAACAATTATTTTCTTTATATCAATTGATTTGCCTCATTATTCTGTACATAAAAGTATTACGGTAAGATTATCGAAAACTAAATATATTACGAGATATTTTATATTTTATATCAAAATGTGTCAGATTAAGATATAAAATAACTTGAAAAATACTTAATAAAAAAATACTTTATTATAAAATTTTGAAAAGGTCTCAAGAAGGATTATAAGAATGTGTAATAAAAAAGTAGGTATCCATGGTTAAACTCATACTGCCGTTGAATGCGCCTTTTTAAACATTATAACTTTTGTTTGAAACTTGTTTTTCTAAAATGCATTATTTATGAAATATTCGACCGTTTCTGGACTTTTGAATTACCCTACATATATTATATATAATAGAAATAATAAAACAAAGGTAAAAAGTTGACAAAAATTTCTACAACACGGAACATTTATCTTTTTGACGTGTATTGTAGAGGGCACATTCTCAAGTAATGCTTTTAGTTTTATGGCGGTTTCTTTTGGTTTTTATTTCAAATATAAATTTCGTATTTTCTTTTATTTCTCATCACCATTCCGTTATATCCTACATTTGTATTTGTATTTCTTTTGCTTACATTTACTCGTTATTGTGTCACTATTAGTACGCTTCGGGATGACTGTTTAGTTTCGCTAACAATAAAAATTACGACTTCTTTTAGCCGTTATTTTATTCTATTGTAAAGTAAAGGCGTTGACAAACAAAAGGCTCCGTCTTTTTCTCTGAATTCCTTCCTCGAAGAAATTTTAATCCAAGCCAAACCTAAGTCTAAAACTAGGTATGGTTTAAGTCGGAATTTCTTCGGGGAGAGAATACAAAAATTTCATCCTTTCTTCATTAACGCATTTAGTTTACAATAAAATAAAGCTATGAAATACACGATTTGAAACTTTCCGCATAAAAAAGTTCAAAATAAATAACTTTCATGTACTTGCATATTTTTTTAAATGCCTAAGTCAATGTTTAATAATTAATAGCTTAATGATAAGAGCATAAAAATGATAAGAACATTTTTGTAGAGGATCATAATTTTTAAAACATATGTCAGGATTAATGTCATTAGAACTAAATTCCTTTTCCTAGAAATTTTACTTTTACAAACCTTTTATTTATATTTTACTTTCACTTTTACAATATTTTAGAATCGCATATCTTAGGGACCAAAACTCAAAGCGCGTATTACAATGAGAAATGTATTTTCTCTCTACAACACGTATCACAAAAGAAAAATGATCCTATGCTATGTAAGTTTTGTCAACTTTCTCTTTTTTACCCTTATCCTTTTTACTCCCGACTGCTGCCAACCGCAGGTTGTTACTTCTATTTTATGCTTAAATAAATTATACGATCTTGAAAGAAATTTGTTACGTTGTATATATTTTTCGAATGTTGTTAGTTATTCTATAAGTTTATTTGCTTATATTTCTCGAGCAATGACTTTATCTCGTGTTGAGATATAATATTACGATGCTCCCCGATATCTTTTGCATTCCGAAGAGCAGTCCTTTTGTGTTTCGTCCACGTTCGAATGCGACGATGACACGAGCGAGTCGACGAATAATTTAATTAAATCGTTTCTCCATAGACATAGTATATCTAGACCGAGTGTTGAGGAGTGGGGGCCAAGGTGCACGTAGAAAAGGATATACTCTGTTCCGTGCCCCTTGCGTTCTCTCTCACTCTCATGTAGCATAGCGAAAGAGTACGCTATGCTACGTGCGAGCGAGAGAGAACGCAAGGGGCACGGAACAGAGTATATCCTTTTCTACGTGCACCTTGGCCCCCACTCCTCAACACTCGGTCTAGATATACTATGTCTATGCGTTTCTCACTATGTCCTCCATTTTTGAAATCATCACAAACATAGCGCTATCATAAAGTCCGATATATGCTATTCATCGCGATGAATCACGCGAGCATGTATGACATGTCGGCCTACATGTGTAAGAGAGAGCCAAGAGTAATTACAAACCATCTTTCTAATGTATCGGATTAAGGTCGCTGTTAGAATTCGATTGGTCGTGAGAAACCAGTTACAATTAAAGTGTGGATTAAATATCTGCGCGCAAAAGTGTTTTTCTTTTGGGAGATTGAGAACAAGAGAGAGAAAGAGAATGCGAGAGGGTCAAACTTGATATCCAAAATATTTTTTTATCGGATTAAGGTCGCTGTTAGAATTCGATTGGTCGTGAGAAATCAGTTACAATTAAAGTGTGGATTAAATATCTGCGCGCAAAAGTGTTTTTCTTTTAGGAGATTGAGAGAAAAGGAGAGAAAGAGAATGCGAGAGGGTCAAACTCGATAACCAAAAAATTTTTTTTTATGCATTGTTGAGAATATACACGCTTATCTGTAGAGAGATAGAGAGAGAGAAAGAGATTCGATATTTAAAAATATTTTATTAAAATCGGAACGCAATTATAAAGAGTTTGAAATCCTTTTGGACCTATTTTCTTGAGAAGAATTAAAAATTATATATTTAGATATTATTTATCAAAATCGCACTACATGATTCTTATATTCCAACATTAAAAAATCTTAATTAAAATATTTCAATATAATACATTTACAATTATTCTCTTTCTCTCTTTCTCTCTCTCTCTCTCTCATCTTTACTAGAGTAATTTACTCCCGATGTTGCATCGATGCTTCTTCATTGATAACTGACTGCGGCGTTGATATTTAGACAACTTTACTATTGATATATATTTTGTGCTTAACGCGATATCTCCCGCTAAAATAAACAAAAATGTTTCTGAATCAAAATATGCAGATTGTCCTTACTTTCGCAAGAAACGAGTTTCAATCCAAGAAGAAAGAAATAACCAAAATATTTCGCGGATTTTTTGCATAAAGCAAACAAAAAAATATCCTAATTATTTTATAAAACATATCTTGATATATCATATCGTATTTGATGCGATCAAAATTAACATAACTCTGTAAACAAAATATTAATAATTTAAGAATTGATTAAATTAAAGTATCTAAAAAATATATTTTATATATATATAAAATATTTTTAGGCAATTTTAAGAATTAATCTCTCTATTAATGTTACAAAAATTTTATTCGTGTAACGATAGCAAAATTTACGCATTTTCGTAGATTAGATATATAAATTCCTTTTATTAATTTATATATATGTTCATGTTACTTGATCATATATATTTAAGAAAATTAAAATTTTATTGTATTATTTCAAGAAATCGTGCAAATATAAAATTTTGAAATGCAGATTTTATAAAAAGTTACTTATTTAAGATGAAAGTGTGTGAGAGGAAATATTATCAGAGGTATTTTATTTTTATAAAATTTTTATATTAATTTTACTGAGTTACTTTTTGTAACTCAATGAAGTACTTCCGCAAATACTAATAGTTAACAAGTAAAATTAAAATTATTGTGTTGTTCTTCTTTTTAAGTTGTGCCTGATGCTTTTTACTGCATATTGAAACTGCTCATGATGTTACAATTTAATACGATTTTAGTAAAAAGTCAAGATTCAGTAAAGCCGAAATCTTCATGCTTCTAAAGACTTGACGTATCACGATAACCTACGTCAATTCCAATCCGTTTCGCGCCGTTTGATAAAGATAGCTTGCTATTGCTCGTAGCTAATTACTCAAATTGCTATCCATTACTATGTATTCAAATTGCTATCCATTACTATTGTGATAATTATAATTTAATTAAAACAGTAAATTATATCTTTTTTTTAAATAAAAAGATCCATATTGTTATTTATAAATGTTTTAATTTATTCTAAATATTAATGTATATGTAATTATTGCGCGCGATCTTTACTTCGCGTGACTTGGCGCGAGACACTATCCGTATCTCTTGATTATAAAATTTATATGTACTTTAAGAAGTATATTTTCTAAAATTTATTGCTGATATTGTGGCGTTGTTTAATGAAATTCATGAGAAATGTCTAGCATAAAAATATGTTTTCCTCGAACATTTAACAAAATGTTAGTGCACGCGTTATACACACACACATACAGAAAAATAATCAATATCTTTTTTTTCGGTAAAAATCAGTTATCTTGAGATTTTTAAATGGAACAATATAATTTTTTTTACAAAAGTATTTTACATATAAACTTATTAACGTATTTAGTTTTAAAAAAATTACATTTTATATATTATATATCACTGATAGAAAAATGATTAATTTTTTATAACTTTATGTTAACATGTACGAAATGACAAAATGACTTTATATGCAAAATTACAGATGCATTCTTTTAAAAAGCTTGTATAATTTTTTAAAACGTGTTAGGCAATTACTTTTTATGTTATATTGAAAAGAATTTGCTGTCAAATCTCTTCGAGAATTTTTTAAAAATGTAGCTTGTTGCGCAGTTAAGATTTATGCACATTTTGCTTCCTCATAGAGGAAGCTTTGTTTTCGTGACAAAATTTTTTTTCGAGTTTTCTATGCCAATGTGTTTAGAATGTTCCAAAACGTCGAAAAATCATATTCCTAAAAAATGTCTATATGTATGTATGTGTGTATCTATGTACGCAATATATTGTACAACCTCTAACTTCCGTAATTTTTGAGATATCGGGCTAAATTTTTTTTACATGGATAGAGTATTATTCAAGGATCGTTGGTATTGAATTTGGTGAGAATCGATGAAAAGGTTCATTTTTTATAAAATTTTGAATTTTTTGAGAAATGTCTGTACACGCTGTAACTTTCAGAAAATTTGAGATATCGGATTAAATTTTTTTAGATGGATAAAGTATTATTAAAGGATGGTTGCTACTGAATTTGGTGAGTATCGGTGAAAGGGTTCCTTTTTTACAAAATTTTGAATTTTTTGAGAAATGTCTGTACACGCTGTAACTTTCAGAAAATTTGAGATATCGGATTAAATTTTTTTAGATGGATAAAGTATTATTAAAGGATGGTTGCTACTGAATTTGGTGAGTATCGGTGAAAGGGTTCCTTTTTTACAAAATTTTGAATTTTTTGAGAAATGTCTGTACACGCTGTAACTTTCAGAAAATTTGAGATATCGGATTAAATTTTTTTAGATGGATAAAGTATTATTAAAGGATGGTTGCTACTGAATTTGGTGAGTATCGGTGAAAGGGTTCCTTTTTTACAAAATTTTGAATTTTTTGAGAAATGTCTGTACACGCTGTAACTTTCAGAAAATTTGAGATATCGGATTAAATTTTTTTAGATGGATAAAGTATTATTAAAGGATGGTTGCTACTGAATTTGGTGAGTATCGGTGAAAGGGTTCCTTTTTTACAAAATTTTGAATTTTTTGAGAAATGTCTGTACACGCTGTAACTTTCAGAAAATTTGAGATATCGGATTAAATTTTTTTAGATGGATAAAGTATTATTAAAGGATGGTTGCTACTGAATTTGGTGAGTATCGGTGAATAACATAGTTTGCTAATAATACAAAAAAAAATACATACACAAATATGCATATGTATATATATATATTGCTTCCTCATAGAGGAAGCTTTGTTTTCGTGACAAAATTTATTTTCGAGTTTCTTGTGCCAATATGTTTAGAATGTTCCAAAACATCGAAAAATTATATTTTTTTTAAATGTTTGTATGTATGTATGTATGTATGTATGTATGTATGTATGTGTGTATGTGTGTATGTGTGTATGTACGCAATATATTGTACAACCTCTAACTTCCGTAATTTTTGAGATATCGGGCTAAATTTTTTTTACATGGATAGAGTATTATTCAAGGATCGTTGGTATTGAATTTGGTGAGAATCGATGAAAAGATTCATTTTTTTATAAAATTATTAATTTTTTGAGAAATAACTGTACACATGTCTGTAACTTTCGCAAATTTTGAGATATCAAGTTAAATTTTTTTACATGGATAAAGTATTGGGTGAGGACCGATGCCCGGTTTTTATAAAATGTTTTTTAAATATAAATTTTTGAATTTAGAAAAAAATATTTTGTAATATCCAAAGTATGATTTTCCAACATTATAAATAATGGGTGTATATTAGCCCGATTTTGGCTTGCCAATAAATTTCTAAAATTAACATTAATCTTTTTATTTCGCTTACAAAGCTTCCTCTATGAGCAAGCAAAAATTGAAAAATCCGCATGCTTAAAGTAGCTTAAACTTTGAGAGATAAAATGATGAGAAAGCAATGTGCAAGTTTCTAATTTGTACAATTCAGCTTGTTTAATCAATCTATTGCTAGAAAAATTATGAGTTTATTTATAATGAACATACTTTCTATATGTTCAAACGCATATATGTATATGTGTATATAAATGTTTTTTTCTTATTTTCAGTAATACGAACAATTGGGATAATGCAGAGTATTTTTATATAAGCCAGAGCTCCAATTTACCGTATCAACCATTATTACCGCATCAAACATTATTAGAGGAAGAAGAAATTTTCAGAATGAAGATCCACTTTTAGTTCATGCGAGTTCATTAAGCAATAATATTTAGGTTAGTAATTTTTTATATCTGTTTCTCTCTATTAATTTTAAGTAGTTAATAAAAATAACAATTAATTATAAGTTCAAGTAAATAATACGTTATTTTAATAAGTCTCAATACATTTTAAATCAATGAGTGAAAGTAATGAAATTTTTTTTATTTTTTTGTCTATAATCGAAATTTGCTTTACATGTTTATTTTATTTTTTTTAGATAACACAAGAAATAATGGCAAATTTTAATCAAGAATTAATATGTAATAATAATATGTATGGCACGTGGAATTTTGACATTTTCTTCAATTTCTTATTTACATGCCTTCAATATGATGTTGAGGACATAAATATTGAAACTGAACACGAACATATTACAAATACAATAGAGGTAAATTATAACACATCATATAATCTAATTTAATATATTCATATATCAATATATGAAAAGATTATATTAATTATAATTATTTATTACTTAAGCTATTACATTATTTTAAAAATTGCTTGTGTGACAAGATATCGATTGAATTTTACTATTATATTTCCACAGATTAGTTCTAATGTGAATCGATCTAAAATGATGAAACGATTAGAAAGGCCAAAAAAGATTAAATTTGCTGTTGGAATAATTGTAACACATTATACATGGCACGATTATCATTATAATGGCTGTAATAATCATGACAGCGTTATTATTGGATGGCATCGTGAATGTGACAAAATGTTCTGAACCAGATTGAAGGAGACTAATATGTGCCCATATTTACGTAAATCCAACGGATATCATTATCACATCTGTGGATGTCATCGATTTTCAACCAATGCCGATCAACCGCACTACCTCCTTCTCACCGAGAATAATAGCATATGTTATGTGCCACAAGGTATGATTATTAGTAGCATTCTTATAAATCACATATGTGTTTTATGATCTTTTATCTGTACAAGGTATAATATATTTTTTTTATTTTAGATCAACTATTGATACGTCCACCAAAAAAAATCAATAATATAGAAATTGGAAGATATTTCACTAGATTCGAAGGCACTTATTACGTACCGAATAAAAGCTTAAGAGAACATTATCCAAACGACACCGCTGCAATAGCCAAAATACTTGCCAAGTAGTTTTTATTATCTTAAATTGTACAACTTATAATTTAATATAGATTGCAGAATATTTTCGAAAACATCTATTGACATTTTTCTCAAAAATGTTTTATTTTCGAGATTTCGAGAGTTGTTTTTCGTAACACTTTTGGCAAAAATATATTTCTCAATTTAGCTCTCATTATGAACGATATATATATGTATATAGATATAAAATATAGGATATCATTTTATAAGTTTTGTAAATATTACATTGTAAAAAATATTTTTTGCCATAGATTTAATTAAATAAGAAAAATAAAGATTTATGATGCATAAAAATTTGTGTATAACTTATTAATATGTATTTAAAAATTAATAAATTAAAATGCAAGATTTTGAAAGGATTATTGTAAATAAATCATTTCGATATTTTGCATATGAGAGAATCTCGAAAAATTTTTTCTTTTAAGTAAAGAATGTTATATAGCCGTAGTAGTATAGGGACTACTATATGGGGCATCATAACAAATCCCCTTCATTCGGCCACTGGCGCCAGTGACGTCATAGAGGGCCATTATAGAGCCAGAGAGAAGCCTGACAGGAGTCTATTCTATTATAATATAATAAATTTTCCTTTTAATAGTGTTCTTTTAATTTTTAAGAAGTTTTTATCTGAATTATTATCAACTTTAATGTATTTACTCATGATTGTATATGGTCGCTTGATTAAAGATTGTCTGTTTATATATCTTTTTTAAACGTTGCTCTATTTTCGGAATGGAGTACTATTTTATTATAATATAATAAATTTTTTTTATTCCTAATCACCACGCATTTCTGTTCAACGAATTCTCTTCTTCGAATCCTTGTATTGATATGGCCTATCAAATTCCGTTGCTTCAAGATCATAGGGGGTGCTTTTTTTTAAGATATTCAAACGACTAAAGCTCCCTACTATTCTCTCAATTATTGTCTCTTTTTTACTTTCCTTTTATTTAAATATATTAATATAATAAATATAATACTACTGTATCTCTCTTAGTTTGACTATTTCCCCTTTGACCTGTCCGGCATGGATGATCCTACCGGTAACTACTAGCGTTTTCGAGTGAACTCAAATTTACCGTATCCATTAAACATTATCAGAGGAAGAAGAAATTTCCAGAATGAAGATCCACTTTTAGTTTATGCAAGTTCATTAAGCAATAATATTTGGGTTAGTAATTTTTTATATCTGATTCTCTCTATTAATTTTAAGTAGTTAATAAAAATAACAATTAATTATAAGTCCAAGTAAATAATATGTTATTTCAATAAGTCTCAATACATTTTAAATCAATGAGTGAAAGTAATGAACTTCTTTTTATTTTTTTGTCTATAATCGAAATTTGCTTTACATGTCTGTTTTATTTTTTTTTAGATAACACAAGAAATAATGGCAAATTTTAATCAAGAATTAATATCTAATAATAATATGTATGGCACGTGGAATTTCGACATTTTCTTCAATTTTTTATTTACATGCCTTCAATATGATGTTGAGAACATAAATATTGAAACTGAATACGAACATATTACAAATTCAATAGAGGTAAATTATAACACATCATATAATCTAATTTAATATATTCATATATCAATATATGAAAAGATTATATTAATTATAATTATTTATTACTTAAGCTATTACATTATTTTAAAAATTGCTTGTGTGACAAGATATCGATTGAATTTTACTATTATATTTCCACAGATTAGTTCTAATGTGAATCGATCTAAAATGATGAAACGATTAGAAAGGCCAAAAAAGATTAAATTTGCTGTTGGAATAATTGTAACACATTATACATGGCACGATTATCATTATAATGGCTGTAATAATCATGACAGCGTAATTATTGGATGGCATCGTGAATGTGACAAAATGTTCTGAACCAGATTGAAGGAGACTAATATGTGCCCATATTTACGTAAATCCAACGGATATCATTATCACATCTGTGGATGTCATCGATTTTCAACCAATGCCGATCAACCGCACTACCTCCTTCTCACCGAGAATAATAGCATATGTTATGTGCCACAAGGTATGATTATTAGTAGCATTCTTATAAATCACATATGTGTTTTATGATCTTTTATCTGTACAAGGTATAATATATTTTTTTTATTTTAGATCAACTATTGATACGTCCACCAAAAAAAATCAATAATATAGAAATTGGAAGATAGTAGATAGTGGGCACTATGGGGCGTCAAAACAAATCCCCACCACCGAGCCTTGGCCCCCTGCTGTGACAGTCTGGGGCCCTCCCCCCTAAAGGTGTCTGTGGAAAAAAGAGTGGAGGGGACTCGTGGACGTCTACGAGACAATTTTCCTTTTAAATTTTTTAAATTAAAAAAAAATTTTTTTCCTTTTAAATTTTTCCTTTTTTCCGGTCGCGTGAACATGCTTGGGCTTCGACCTGGGTCCTCCACCTCTCCAAACAGGGTCCTAGTATGCTGGACTAGCTGAAAACTTATTAGAATAAAAGTTAAACGTAGTATTTGTGGAAAGTAACCCACCGTCAGGATAGGGATCCTGACGGTCCGATTGGTTCTCCCCATAGTGCCCAGTCCTCCGATTGGTTCCGTCGGTTCCGTCGATTTAAAGCGGATTGGAAAAACAAGCCAAAAAATAGTGCGTGGGAGAAAGCGGGCAAGATATCTGACAAAAAGCAGATGTGACGACAACCGACAAAATGGCGACCGTCGATACTGGAGATGCGTCTAGGCATAAGGCACCCAGCCTTCCCTCCCTATTACGGAAAACCGAAAGATATCGTGCGGTATACAACATCGTCCCATCGCCCCCCTTAGAGGAAAACCGGAAGATGCACGGTATATGTCGCCCATTCTCTTCCACCCTTCCTGTTGAAAAGTGAAAAATTGGATAAGGTACCGCTAGAATAAATTAGGTGCTATGAAGGGGTAACGAACACGTGCGTGCATGTACGGGTACGCTTGTCCAAGCGGGCGAGCCCCGCTGCACAGGTAGACTTACGGTAACATCATCGCTGGAGACGATAGAAAGGGTCTTGAAATATATACGGGTACCTGAGACTGCTTGACGCTAAGGCTTAGGATAGAGTCTATGATGTCACTGAGACGTCGGGAAGAAAGAAAGGGAAGAAAAATATTTTCACCTGGTTGCTTTAAAATAAAAAAACATCTTTATTTATATTACGCGGGAATATGGAACATTGTACAATGAAAAATTTACATATAATTTAATATTTATTTACAAAAAGATATAAGTATTGTTCGAAATCGAATTAAAGACGATGGAAGACGAGGCGCCTTAAACGAGATTTAATTTAAGGCGATAGGAGATACGGCTCGGCCGATCAATAATTTCTGATCAAATATCGCGGCGCTCCTCACTCTCGCGTCCACCTCTCTCGCTAACATTTGCTGGTCCTTCGAGGCGGATTCTCTGTGTCCGGTGCCGGTACGTGGAGTTAGTGCAGTGCCAGTGGTGAGCTCTTTTGTGCTTCTCCGAAGAACTTGCATCTAAAACCTCAAGATGAGTAAGGACATGGAAGCTGCTATCAGCATGCAGTTCGACCTCTACGGGCGCATCGCTCGCTCGTACGGGAACTTGAAAAAGGTAGACTCTGCTCACTATACGATCGGCTTAGTGGAAGCGCGTCTACAAGCCCTCGAATCCAACTGGGAAAAATTCGACATCCAACACGACAAGCTCCTCGCCGCATACAGGGACGCCCTAGCAGGACATGACTACCTAAAGAAGGACATGCAGTCTCTTACGGAGGAAGCTTACATCGCACAGAAGAGTATGTTCCTTGACATACTCCGCTCCCTGAAGAATAAGGTCAGCGCGGAAGCGCCTGCCGTCGGCGCGAATCCCTTGCAGACATCACGCACGACTTTGCCGCGGATCCAGCTGCCACAATTCTCGGGTCGGTACGAAGAGTGGCCTTCCTTCCGGGATCACTTCAACTCACTCATCGTGAAAGATGCCTCCACAGCTCAAGTCGAGAAGCTTCACTACTTGAAGACGTGCTTGAAAGGTGAGGCGAAACTATTAATCCGCAGTTTGCCGACGACAGCCGAAAATTTCAATCGCGCGTGGAAAATCCTGACAGGATATTACGAGAATAAACGTCTTCTAGTTCGTTCTTACATTTCGCGATTTTCGGCTCTTCAGAAACTCAAAAGTGAATCCGCTACCGAATTGCGAAAATTATATCACGGCGTAATGAGCACCGTCAGCGCTCTCGAAAGCATCGGACGGCCGATAACGCGCTGCGCCCTGCGAAATCAAGTCTAAATTTGGGGCGTTTGACGCGCGTACTTCACGCTCGTAAACTTGCGAGCAAACGCGGACAGTGCTCTATCTGCAGCCAAAATCACTACATCATGTTTTGTGACGGCTACAAGGCCAAGACCGCCGCGGAAAAGAGACAACACGTTGAAGCTAACAATTTTTGCTTCAACTGCCTCGGCAAGCACAAGCTAAGTGAGTGTACCTCGCAGAAAACATGCTCATCGTGTCGCGCGCGTCATCACACGATGTTGCATGATACATTTAAAGTAAGCGAAGTCGCGACATCCTTGCACTTCGCGCAGCGATCTAAAGAAGCAATAGTGCTTCTAGCTACAGCTCGCGTTTGCGTAACAGATCAAGACGGGGTCGTGCACACCGCGCGTGCCCTCTTAGATCAGGGCTCCGACTCGTCAATGATCACGTCTTCACTGGCACGACGATTACGATTAGTTCGTCAAGCAGCTTCTATCCGAATAATCGGCGTTGGTGGAAAGCCGTCGGGTCGCGTTAACAGCCGAGTCAAGTTCCAAATATTACCTGAAGGTCGAGGACCGCCGATAACAGTGACGGCAATGGTCTTTCCTCAGATCACCACCGTAAGCGGAGGGTGTAAAGGAGATCAACGAGCGTGGACACACCTCCGAGGACTGAAGCTCGCCGACCCTGACTTTAAGGAACCGGACCCGTTGGACATTCTGCTGGGCGCGGATGTCTACGCCGAAATTCTCCAGCCAGGCCTTCGGAAGGAAGCTCCACACGAACCTATAGCTCAACGGACGTCATTAGGTTGGGTTCTGTCTGGATCCGCGGGAACAACTGGCGAAACGATGCAGCGCAACGCTCTGTCGTACTATTGCCAAACGGACGAAGATTTGTCTTCTCTCGTAAGTAAATTTTGGCAGCAAAAAGAACTGCCCGTCTCTGGCTCGCCACTTACTCCAGAGGATCAAGAGTGTGAGAATTTCTACAACGAAACACACGCTCGCACTGCTGAGGGACGATGCGTCGTTTGGTTGCCGGTTGTCGCGCCGCTGCCGGACCTCTCTTCAACGCGTTTTTCCGCTCAGCAAGTACTCCTCTCCGGCATGGAGAAAAGATTGGACAGGGATCATCGCTTGCATCAACTATACGAAGACTTCATGCAACAGTATGAAGCCTTGGGCCACATGGGCCCAGTGAGTCAATCAGAACCAACCGAAGAGCGCGTGAGCTACCTGCCCCACCACGGAGTCATGAGGGAGTCGAGTACCTCGACTAAGCTACGCGTCGTCTTCAATGGCTCGACGACCACAGCTTCAGGCGATTCGCTCAACCGACGCCTCCTGGTCGGCCCTAATTTGCTGCCTCCTCTCTGCGATGTGCTTCTTCGATGGCGTCGACATCGGTACGTGATGGCCACAGATGTGGAAAAAATGTACCGTCAGATTTTGGTCCATCCTGACGACCGTGACTTGCAAAGGATCATATGGCGCTACAACAGGCAGGCCGATTTCCAGGAATACCGTCTAAATACGGTTACTTACGGGCTATCCTGTGCGCTCTTTCTGGCTATGCGTACTCTTCAACAACTCGCCAGTGACGAAGAGCAGCGATATCCTATAGGAGCATCCGTTATCCGCAGCGACGTCTATATGGATGACGTCCTCACGGGTGCCGCCACCCTCGATGAGGCTCAGGAGCTTCAGCGCCAGCTGACAGGACTTTGCACGGCGGGCGGCTTCCCTCTACGGAAATGGTCAGCGAACGAGTCTTCTATACTAGCGGAAGTGCCTATCGAACATCAAATGCAACGAGAGCCTCGGGCCTGGTGACCATACGAAACCCACGCCACACTCGGACTTCAATGGCATCCCGGGACGGACTGCTTCTCATTCGCCACACGGACAATCTCGGTGGCGAAAATAACAAAGCAATCAGTTCTCTTCTTAACAGCGCGACTCTTCGACCCGCTAGGATGGCTAGCGCCCGCTGTTGTGAACTGTAAAATCGCCTTTCAGGCTACCTGGTTGCAAGGCATCGACTAGGACGACTCCCTCGACAAAGCATCAGCCAAACGGTGGCAAGATTATCAAAGCGAGCCCCCCCTGCCAACAAATTCTTTGCTGCGTGACTTGTGTGCGTTGGCGGGCGGCGACGCCACAGCAGCTGATGGCCAGCCTGCCTCGCAAAAGGGTGACGCCAGCTCGACCCTTCTTACACACCGGCGTCGACTACGCCGGCCTTATTTTGCTGCGAACCACAAAAGGAAGAGGCCATCGAGCGTACAAGGCTTTCATCTCCGTATTCATCTGCCTTTCAACAAGGGCCGTGCATCTGGAGGTCGTATCGGACTATACGGCGGAGGCCTTCTTGGCGGCATTGCGTCATTTCACCTCTCGTCGCGGATTGTGCCAAACCATCCACAGTGACTGCGGGACGACGTTCGTGGGAGCTGACACACAGCTACGGGCCTTCTTCGCTGCCAGCAGTCCCGAACAACGGGCGATAGTCAGGCAGCTCGCCGCCGATAGAATTACATGGCTTTTCAACCCACCTTCAGCGCCTCATTTCGGTGGAATATGGGAGGCTGCCGTCAAGTCTCTCAAGCATCATTTGAGGCGGGTGTTGGGAGATGCAACCCTGATCTACGAGGAGATGAGCACTCTCCTCGCTCAGGTAGAAGCGTGCTTTAATTCACGACCTCTTCAGGCTCTTTCAGATGATCCGAAAGACCTCTCCGCTCTCACGCCAGGCCACTTCCTCGTGGGATCGGCTCTGACCGCCATACCTGAACCTTCCATGCTGGACAAGCCGATGAACCAGCTGGCTCGTTGGGCCGATTATGCCTCATCCGAAACGAAAACCTGCCACCAACGAAATGGCCCTTGGCACGCATCATTCGGATCCATCCCGGAGAAGACGGTCAAATTCGTGTTGTGACCCTCCGTACGGCTACCACGGCATTAACCCGGCCTATAGTTAAGCTCATTCTGTTGCCGGTTGCCGATAGCTCTGCGAGTGAAGAGACTCAAGTTTGATTGCTCAAGCGGTTTGCGTTTAACTTAGAATTTGCGGCATGCATATGTGTTAATAATAGGCAAGCGTGACGGCGACCTGTCGCCGGTCGTTCGATCAAGCAACGGACGGAATTGTTCTTGACATCGCGCCATAGTAACGTTAACTCTCGGGATTCCTTATGTACGAATTGAGATAAATTTCACCAATTGCTACTGGCGAGGCGGGCGGGATGTTCAAAATCGAATTAAAGGCGATGGAAGACGAGGCGCCTTAAACGAGATTTAATTTAAGGCGATAGGAGATACGGCTCGGCCGGTCAATAATTTCTGAGAATTCGGGATGAAAGAGATGACCGCTTTCGATGCAGTCGTTCTTGCTCTAGCTTATCGGGAGCTACGAGCCTTTCGACACTCCGAGCCTATCATTGCACTTTAAACTGACATCAGTGGTGCCCAATCAGGGGCTGCCAGCCCCCGTCAATCAAAAAACTACCGCGGGGGTGAATTGTTCAAGAGGATAGTGGATAAGTAGGAGAAGGAACGTGGGGAAAGCGGAGGTTCGGTCGCTGGTGTGATATAGTTGGGGAAGTAGATGGGAGAGTAACTGGGGGAGGAGTATCTTGGCGAGGAGGGGAGAGTAGGTTTGGTGGATACACGTAGTGGTTTTTTAATATGCGTGTCGCAAAATTCGCATGTTAACGGCGCTCGAGTCCTCCGACTCCTGCGAATTGCTATTCGGTTGGATGTTATAGTATACGTAGTACCGGATCTGGTTTTCACTACGAAACCAGAGGGAGTGTAATGTAGCGCTTATTTATTGCGAGGGTTAATGGTATAAATGAAATGGATGAGTGTGACTTACTTTTTATTTCGGAGATGGAAGGTGCAAGTTTTATTGTTAGACTGGCTTTGTGCCTTGTGGGTCGCTCTGGTTGCGATTGACCAACGATGATGCTGGATGAGGACACTGGTATAGCACTATTAACTCTGATTTTCGTATCGCGGTGCCAAGGCACTTAATAAGACTATGTCGAAGCTGGAGAGCAAGTACGTAAGTGAATGTATGTCCCTTTGAGTCCTCTTTTTATATCTCTCTTTTCGGGGTGTATTATAATTTCTAAGAGTGGGAATTTTCCAAAACTTCAACGAATTAAAAATTGTGCCAGTGTCGTAATTAGGCGGGGTGTTTCTCCTACTTTTCAAATTTTCACTCGTGATGATCGTCGATTGGTGATCAGTTCAGAATCCTGCTATGCTTAGTAGACGGACATCCCCGCCAAAATGTCCTAAGCAAAATAATATTTCTAATGCGTTGCTCGTACACATGTTGACAGTCTTTCTGAATAAACGGTAGTTATTTTCATTGTCTTCCTCCTCCGATATTTGCTCGAGATATTTTTTAGTCTTAAATTAAGGTATCGCGACACTACACAATATCGTAATTTTTCTTAGAATATCACCTCAACCAATGAAAGGATAATAAAAAACAGGCGTTAACAGGTTCAAACGTTTGGAACATTATACTGTAAAAGGAAAGAAGGGAGATGAAAAAAATTTAACAATTTAAGTAAAAAATAAATCCTACTTTTATTGATATTAATTTTACATCAATCAATATTTTTATTACATATAATTAAAATATTACATAGGAGTACATCGTCTATACCGTATTACAATTCGAATTACATGATTAAACACGGCAACGCATAGCGTAAAATGTTTCACTTGTTTCTTTTTTCGCGAAGAAAAATTTTACGAAATAAGTGTACGATTAAGCGATCGTTATGTTCGCAATCTTGGGGAGGGAAGAAAAAGGAGGGAAATTTTCCGAGTATTACGTTGTAACGGTCAAATACTTGAGCGCGATAAACATCTATCCGGCAAAATCGACGATGACTTGACGAGACGAGCCGATTTCTATTACATTATCGAATTCGGCGTAAATAATACAATTAACGGTCTCTGTGAGAGCTTTCTCGAATCGCGCTTCTAATCGCAAACTACCATGTCAGTAGTATAGGGGCAACTATAGCTAGACACAACAAACCCCCACCCCTCGGCCACTGGCGCCGACCCCCTGCTGTGTGTCTGACCACGCCCATCACAGGTACCTATGGAAAAAAGAGAGGACTCGTGGACGTCTACGAGACAATTTTTATTATTTAAAAAAGGGGGAAGGGATGCGTGAACGTCTACGAGATAATTTTAATTATTTTAAAAAGAAGGAGGGGATGCGTGGATGTCTACGAGATAAGTTTAATTATTTTAAAAGGGGGAGGGGACACGTGAACGTCTACGAAACAATTTTTTATTTTTTTATTTTTTCTTTAAAATTTTTTCCTTTGAAATTTTTTTATTTTTTTATTTTTTTCCGGGGCAAGTGGAAATACTCGGGGTCCTCCACATTTCCAGACAGGGTCCCAGTATGCTGGGCTAGCTGAAATCTTATTAGAATAAGGATTCGATGTAGTATTTGTAGAGAGTAGTCCTCCGGCATAGGGGACCCTACGCTCTGATTGGCTTCCCTATAGTTGCCGGCAGTTTGATTGGATGAGGAGCATGTTTCCGAGTGAGAGGGAAAAACGCGGCAAAATAACACGTGTGTAAGAATCGGCAAGATGGCGGCCACTGAGAATGGAGACGTCACGAGAATAGAAGGGGTCGTAAAAAGCAAGTCTGTGCAGGTAGCGATTACGTTGGTTTTAGAGCTTTATGACGTCACTTAGACGAGGAGAGAAAGGATAGGAAAATAGTAAATAGTAGTGATACTATGCGGATTCTAAGCAAGGGGCTCTGAGGCATCCTCCTTTTTTTCCATAGCTAGTCGGTATGTTATAATTTCACCTGCTATATTTAATAGATGGACATCACCGCCAAAATGTCCCAAGCAAAATACTATTGCCAATGCATCACTCGAACAGCTGTTGGCGGCCTTTTTAAATAAGCGATAATTGTTTTCGCTGTCTTTTTCCGATATGCGGTCGAGATATTTTTTGACATCAAATCATGGTAGAGCAACAGCACACAATAATGCGATTTTTCTTAAAATATCAGCGACACACATTTTCGCACACTCGGACTTAATTTTAAGTTATTTTCATTTTATGTCTGACTAATTCCCTTAGTTTCTATAGGGTTTCGCATTTGCCGCGCCGAAAGAAATTATGTTACCACAACCAATGAAAGAATAATAAAAAACAGGCGTTAAAAAGTTCAAACGTTTGGAACATTATACTGTAAAAGGAAAGAGAGGAGATGAAAAAAATTTAACAATTTAAATAAAAAAATATCCTACATTTATTGATATTAATTTTACATAAATCAATATTCTTATTACATATAATTAAAATATTACATAGGAGTACATCGTCTATACCGTATTACAATTCGAATTACATGATTAAACACGGCAACGCATAGCGTAAAATGTTTCACTTGTTTCTTTTTTCGCGAAGAAAAATTTTACGAAATAAGTGTACGATTAAGCGATCGTTATGTTCGCAATCTTCGGTAAAAAGACTAAGAAACCGATTAAGATCATAACCGTTGCACATATAATATAAAAATACGCAACTATATTGTCCACATGTTTGAGAAAAAATTCCTTGTAATTGTTGAATATTACAACGATGGATGATGGAGTTTCGACGAAGTCGGAGGAGAAATCCGGGGTGCAAGGGTAGTATTCCGTAGCTGTCGAAGTATGTGCCTGTACCATGCTCGTCGAGGAAGAAGGCGACCCAATGTTCTCCAGGTCGATTGTGGTCATCCGTATTAGCGACGATGGCAGTCGACCTCGTCCACACCCTCGGGACTCTGTCGGCTGGATAAACTCCCGCATGCCTGGCATTGATGTGGTGCAATGCTTGTAGAATTTCGCGAGAGTTCATTATTTTGGTACGGAGGCGAACGAACGAGCGGTATTATATATTCAATAACTTCGGTTTTTACCTCCTTCGGTAGTGCGTCTTTGGTCGTGCCGGCTTGTATCGCTGAGTTTTCAATGTCGGCTTGTGTGGAGTTAGTAGTTGCTTCGAGCTTGTCTCTATCCATCAACGACGATAATTCAGATTTTTCAAATTTTTCTTCTTTTTCTATTGATCGCTCGGATTTTTGCAGATTTTTTTTCTGTATTTCATTTCTATTGCGCGAAATCTCATACGCGCTACTGATTTCCTCGTTTTCGTCGTTTTCGTTTTCAGCGTCCTCGTCGTCGTCGTCGTCGTTGTCGTCGTCGTCGACGTCACAGGCGTTTAAACTCCAATTATCCGGAGAACCACAAGTAGCTTGAGTACTAACGTTCGTATTGCCGTAGGCGATATTATTTCGCTCGATCAACCAATATTTTAATTTATAAACGTTGCGTAATGCGCAATGAAAGAGTCCAAATTTTCGAAATCCGTGGTAACCACAATATCGTCCGCGCACTTCTCCCTCTGACAGATTTTTGAATGCGGGAGAAATATCTTCCAAATTATATATATTTCTGGAGAGTAGATTCCGCAAGTAGGTTGCTTTTTCTGTACCTCTGACATAAATGTATCGTCTTCGTTCAAAAAATGGATGACCGTTCCCGCGAAATGCGTTTGATAAGCTTCGACATAAGGAGGTTCCTCCGGTGAGAAAACCGGTTGTAGCCTACTAGGAATTTGCATACGACATATAGCATAGTCGACGTATAGCAAAAAGAAATTTATTCCGTAATTTTTGAAATTAAACGGATTTAATTTTCTATTCCCATTAAACGCTTTATTATTAACAAAACCGACTATTATCCTTTTCGGAAGTTGACCAGTATTACCATATCCTTTTCGGAAGTTGACCAGTATTACATTATCTAACGATTCACCCACAACACCACTGTGAATCGTAAATGTTTTAAATTCGACTCTCATGAGCGGATATTTGACCGTAACTTTACTCAACATTCTAGCATACGCGAGTAATAATCCGGCGCTTATTTTTGCTCTTCTCACGAGCAAGCTCGCATCCAGTATATGAATTTTCGACGATGAACCGTTACTGTCCATAAGGCAGAACAAATCTTTCGAACGGACGAGTCTCAAGCGTACTTTTACACCGTTAATTAAAAATTTGTCTTGATTGAAAACGTCGCAATGGAGATGCCCTACAAGATCTAGCGCTCGCCCGCCGCGAATGTAACGCGCGCGTCACGAGAGCTTTTCTCTTAAGATTGTCGCGCGATTCTTCAAATCGGTGTTTGGCCGCTACCTTAAATGGCATATTGTTTTCAACATCTTCGATTATATTAGCACCGGCACGTAAAGCTTCTTTCTCCAAAGACCGTACGCCTCTGGTTAAATAAGGTAATACTAGTTTAAACAATTTTCCGAGAAACTACCAATACCGTGAGCTCGTTGATAGGGCAATCCGACGAAAACTCGCGGAATTCCACCGCCGCGACTGCCGCCGTTTTGTAACTCGTCGTAATACGTCGAATAATAATCCATTAATGTTTAATTTTTTATCGAGGTCTCTAATTATTATTATGTTATCTACTCGATACGCCTAAAGTGTAATGTCACTGTCAGCGTTCCAAATTCGAATGGTATACTCTGTCCTAGTTGATCTCTTATATCTATCTCGATTGTGCGAAAAGACGTTTGACGCAGGGCAATGTATTGAGTGTGCGAGAAATGCTTTATTTGAGTAGACGCGAACGCGTAATCATTTCCAACATCGAGCGCGACTATTCGCAAAAGAGGAGATTGTACATCACCAGTAATATAGGGTTCGCAAATATCGCAATAGACAAAGAGCTTGTCGGGGATACCGCGCAACAAACTAGCTGGTTCGGCGGCTATTATTACGCGTTCGCGCGGAAATACGTAAAATGGCGATGTATAAATTTCAACATCGTCATAAATCCAGGAAGGTAAAACGCCTGGTGTACCGGTATTATTTTCAATTTTACCATGCTTCTCGTCGTCATTCTGTATATTAAAGTCGGTTTCATTTAAGAGCCATAACGGTAAATGATCCACTACGCTAGCATTGAGCTTATTGCGCGTATCGAAGCCGAGTATTCGGCAAAGTTTTTCGGAAAAATTTACATAATGAACCATATCACATTTCATAATGTCGCAGGAAAGTTTCATAATAATTTTGCGCCCGATAATAGCGCCAAATTGCCAATGGATATGCGAACCCACGGATTTTGCAGAGTAATTCACAGCTTCTATAATATCGTGCAAACTTGAGTAAATACCCGATGGTATTTCAGCTTTCTTAGCGTTGATTTTCTTTTTTTGGGGACCTATCGTGAATTCTTGAATATTGATAAATTTTATGATTCCTTCTCCAGGACGTATATGAAGAAAGCTAGTCGGAAATTGAATCTCCGTGAGCGCTACTTCCCAACGTCCCTGCAAGTCTATACGTTGAGGTAATTCAGTGGTGAAACACGTGGTTTTATACTCCGGAAAAAACGCATGCTGCTATTACTCGGGAGAATCATATAAAATCCTTCCTCCCTCATTTTTAATTCAAAGATTTTAAACTTGAAGCGGGTATCCAAGAATCGAATTTTGAAGGATATCCTTGCCAACTAACTAATAATTGTTTATTGTTACCACGTCCCCTACTTTTTATCACACGATCGACGATAAATTCTTCCCCTTGCAAGTCTTTAATAACAGATGCTAATTTTTGTTCATAAAAAATCCCGTCTATAACTTCATCCGCTAAATCGCTTAATTCGTATACGCTTGGTTTTCTCCATTCGAGAACACGGTGAATTCGAAATATTTCTTCGCTCCACTTTGCCTCGTATCCTTTCTCAAAGGCTACTTTTGCTCTACTGACACGCACGAAATCGCCCACGTTATATTTAGCCTTTTGCCCGCGATTTTTTTTCTTCGCCCCATAGCCGTTGTCGTTCCAGCGACGATTCATATTTTCACGCGCGATTCGCGCATTTTCCCTCGTAACGACTGCAGGTTGCATTTTGATGGTGGAATGCCGGGTATGATTGTAAGCACGAACGATATCCTGCAAAACATCGATGTAGCGTCGCGTATTTTTGTGCGTAAAATATCGCCACATTCGTTCCTTGAGCGTTCTATTAAAACGTTCCACTATAGCTGCTTTAATATCGGGATTACGAGTTACGCGAAACCGAATATCTTTTTCTTTTAAGAAATTTTGTACTTGCCGTGCAATAAATTCTTTACCTTTGTCGGTCTGCAGGTATACGGGTAGGCGCTCTTTGTTTCTCGAGAATATGCGTTGAAAAGCTTTGACCACACAGGCACCTGTTTTGTCGCGTAAAGATTCTACCCAAACGAATTTACTGAGTACGTCAATAACCGTTAATAGATATGAATAACCATCATTATAGCTCTTGAGATTACGAATATCGATCAAATCAGCCTCCCATAAATTATCGATATTTATCACGTTATAATGTAAGCGTGGAAATTTTCGACGTACCGAACGATGTAACGTGTATGCGTCTTGCGATTTAAGCCAGTCGATGACCTCGTTACGTGTGAAATTCGGTTTAGCGGCTCGTGATAAATTGTCCGTCGCCGAATAGTCGGCATAGTGCGAGGGACTGTAATACAATTTTTCGAGTTCCATCATTCGAGTTTGCTGCAGTCGAGCAATCCTTTTCTTTTCTTTGTCGGAAAATCTGCGTAGCTCGTTAATATTTTGTCGCCTTCGTCCTCGTCGGCGGATACAAATAGCGTATCTC
>NW_021852304.1:0-504 GCF_003651465.1 Formica exsecta
TTGTTATCTCGAAGAACTTGCACAAGATAACAGAACTTAAACGGAGTCTGTCGAAGAAGTTCGACATTAAGGACCTTGGCGATATTTCCCACTGCCTTGGAATCTAATTTACTCGAAATGAAGATAAAATCGGCTTGCATCAGACAGGATACATCAGGGAAATCTTAAACCGACTCGGAATGACCGATTCAAAACCGGTAGCGACTCCGATGGACATTAATGTGAAGCTAACGAAGACAGAAGAGGAACCCAGTGATAAAGAAAAAAAGCTACCGTACAGAGAGTTAGTCGGTGCTTTGATGTACTTGGCCGTGTCGATCAGGCCAGACATTGCTTTTGCAGTTAGCACTCTGAGCCAATTCAATACAAGCTACAGTCAGATCCACTGGACAGCGGCCAGGCGCGTTCTTCGTTACCTGAAGGGTACCATGAATCTCGGATTGATCTTCGAATCGAACGCCAATCAACTGAAAGACTACGTCGACGCGGATTGGGCCAGTTGCT
>NW_021852305.1:0-496 GCF_003651465.1 Formica exsecta
ATCGCTAAGGATCTAAAGTGTAATTGATTGTCAATGTCTTCGGCACGTAAAATCAAATTGCACATAGAAACGTCAAAGTCTGTCACACAATCAACAAATTATCCAACTGCCAATAAATTAGCGGTTTCTTAGTATTTATGTCGTCAATTTTCATAGAAATAAAATATGGCATATCGATTGTGAAGGGGCATATAGATACATTTTTCTGAGAAATTTGAACGTTTTTTCTATCAAAATCCGATTGCATCATCTGAGTTTCATGATTCTCAGTGTAATTTTTCCAATATAAAGTTCTAAAAAATAAATGCATTACCTTCTTATTATAGAACATTATTAAAACAATAGTAGAAAAAAATGTTTATATGTATATAGTGAATACTAAAAATTTTTATAATTAAATTTGTGTTAATTTATAATTTTTTATAACTTTTACTCTTAATTACAAAGCTAAATGAAATTATTGAAAAATTACAAATCAGTACAAATTTTTAATGAA
>NW_021852306.1:0-873 GCF_003651465.1 Formica exsecta
ACAAAAAGCATCATTACCCTCATTAAACGCATATCACCACCTGCGTTTTGCATACTGTGCTAAGGTCCTAGGCTATCTTAAGGTTGATAATACAACTATTCTTTGTCAATCTTGTTATTGGCAATCATTATCTACCCGTCGTAAAATATTATACTTCCCCTTATTTTATCATTTCGTTTCAGACGGATTACGCTATCCAACAGTCTTTTGCGAATATTGTTCAAATTCTGTATTAACACTACGAGCCCTGCGCGAATGTAACGATTGTACTCTGGAACATTTACAATTTATAACTATAGTAGAGGAAGCCGGAGAAGATATTAACGATTACGAGGATCCAATAATAATAACTGTTAGCGGTGAACAAATAGATTTTCCTTGAAATGTGCATAACTAAACCCCCTAAACGTAAAATACACCCTTTGTTAAAATATTTTCCAAATTTATATGACATAAAATGTGTACGGATAATATGTTACCAGAACAAAGAAGCCAATGATAAAATTTGTATATCTTGTTATGCACCTAGAGAACCAGAAATTTATGAATTAGCAACAAGCCACGGATTTTTAGACGGAAATCCGAATCCTCGTAAATGTTCGAATTGTGGAAACAAAATAGTGTATATACGTTCAATTTTGCGATGCGATAGATGTTTTAGCTCATACGTTCAATTCATGAATAACTATAGAGAACATTATTCTAATGATATCGCATTTGTAATGTTTGACGTTACTACTGTATAATCTATAGAACTTACCACTAATAGTAAATAAAGATCATGAGATTTTCATAAACCCATTTATTCATATACATAAAAAAAGAAATATCTATTAGGTGTACAACTTTGCTTCCGCCGTTTTCCTATAGATG
>NW_021852307.1:0-261 GCF_003651465.1 Formica exsecta
ACCTATCTTATTTTGTACATTTTTGGAAAATCGAAAAGATAAATGCCCAATTTTCACTTTTTCAGACAGAAATTGTCCGAATAAGTGAAAATTGATTGTTTTAACTTCTATAAATAAAAAAAATTCCACAAATAAAATATTTAGTTTTATGAACTAAATTTTTTAAAATTAATTATATATACATATATATATTGGACCAGATATTTTTGTCCATCAATAGGATATAATTGCAATATATGTATAAATACGATATAATCATAT
>NW_021852308.1:0-170 GCF_003651465.1 Formica exsecta
ACTCGCTCGCGGGCGGTACCTCCGGTGTACGAAAGTTGAAAATCGTCAGAGTCCCTTCGGGGGCGGTACCTCCGGCTTACGGACAATCGATCACGTACTGACTTGCTCGCGGGCAGTACCTCCGGTTTACGAAGAGTCGAAAATCGACAGAGTCCCTTCGCTGGCGGTAC
>NW_021852308.1:10270-10397 GCF_003651465.1 Formica exsecta
ACGGACGATCGAGCACGTACTGACTCGCTCGCGTGCGGTACCTCCGGTGTACGAAATGTCGAAAATAGACAGAGTCCCTTCACGGGCGGTACCTCCGGCTTACGTACGATCGAGCACGTACTGACTC
>NW_021852309.1:0-752 GCF_003651465.1 Formica exsecta
ATAAATTATGTCGAATCATGAAACTCATTATAAGAAGATTACTTTTTTCCTTTGTAAGTAAAGCTCCTGGATAAATAGGTATCCTTTCCTGAAAAATTTACATAAATATTGCAGTTAAATTGGAAATCAATGAAAAATTAAAATTTTGCATAACTGAAGTATATTTCCACTTAATTATAGGATAACATTTATTATTTCCAAATACTATTGTTTATAAAAAAATTCAACAAAAAAAATTTGATAAAAATTTAACCCGAGAGTAGGAAAAGTAAGTAAAGTTACATTAGTAGGTATAATGAATAAGCAAATAATTGGAGTAATTAGACTCACCTCATTTCTTCGATCTTCACGATTATTCATAACATGTACATTATTAGGATTCTCGTGTAATTCAACATTTATTTAAGGCTCATCATCTTCTTCATTCTCTTCATTTTCTTCACTTTCAACGTCGTCGTGGAATAAATTTTCATATGACTCACCTACAGCCACTTGATTTAGCATTTATGTATTCAAACATAAATATTCTTAATTATACAAATTCTTAATTATATAGCTACAACTCTTCTCCTTATATCATTGTTAAAATATACATTAGGTTCAAAAATTCCTTGTTATCATTGCTTACATTTTGTTCACTCTCATCATCATCATAGATATCGTGTTCATCTTCAAGTCCGTTTTAGTTTAAAATCTATGGATGAAACAGATAAAATTAATTATGAAAGTTAATGTGCTACTTATAATATTAT
>NW_021852310.1:0-714 GCF_003651465.1 Formica exsecta
TAAAACGCATAAATTATTTTAAGAAATCGATGAAGGAATATTATATAATAGATTATATAGAAACAATATACTATTAAAAAAAAATATTTACTATAAAAAGAAAATAAATAAAGAATTAAAAAATAATTATAACAAAAAAACAACTAAAATAAATGATATAAAATACAATAAAGAAAAGTGTATTAGAAATATATCAAAAATTCTTTAAATGTCGTCGTTGTCCGAAAATAGATTGGAAGCTGAACGTATAACAAAATGGTGCTTTTATATAAGAAAAATTTACATTTTACAAATGAAAAGAACATTTACTAAATGTAAACAAAAAATGGAAGTTTGTTTGGCACGTGCAACGGAATGTTCTTCATCAAAATTTACAGAATATGTAAATATGTTTTGTGGACAAGATAAACATACCGCTTCTTCGGAATTATATTTTGCAGAAACTATCTATCATACATATAACGTTTCTGAACCTATTATAATGGATTCCGAAGGTAAAGCAATTAACATTTTACCGTTAATAGAATCAAAACATAAAACCACAAAAGCATGGCGCTGTAGTTCTCTTTGTAAAATGGAAGAGATCATTATTAATGACTTGAAGTGCTGCTTTGAAGAATTTTTAAATTGTACATTAATGACTCTACGTAAAAAAAATTTTATGTTCTTATAATTGTTACAATCAAATACATCAAGACAAAATAGGTCATTCTC
>NW_021852311.1:0-207 GCF_003651465.1 Formica exsecta
ACGAAAAGTCGAAAATCGTCAAAGTCCCGCCGCGGGCAGTACCTCAGGTTTACGAAAAGTCGAGAATCGTCCGCCGGTGTACGGAAAGTCGAAAATCGTCAATGTCCCGTTGCGGGCGGTACCTCAGGCTTACGGACGATCAAGCACGTACTGAGTAGCCCACGGGCGGTACCTCCGGTTTACGGAAATTCGAAAATCGTCAAAGTC
>NW_021852312.1:0-499 GCF_003651465.1 Formica exsecta
GGATCTAAAAAATAAAGCATAAATAGTATTTAATGAATATCATATTATGCTAATATATCGTATTTATAATATTTACCATTATTGGTCACTGTATTAAAGGAAGTATTCTCGCGCAACATATTTCTCGTATTTTGTATAGGTGTGCTCAATAGCTGTTTCTTATTTGATACAAAATGCTCTTTTCGCGGAAAAGTAGGCAAGATTTTATTTTGTCGGATACTATTTCCTTTATCCTCGGAGAAAGATGAATCTTCTTCAGAAGATGAAAAATTTCTTTTAGCTTTTAAACGTCTTTTCTTTTTTTCTCGTTCTCTCAATTTATTTGATGATATAGCATTATCATCTATATTGGATGTATCCTCTGCTCGAACTAATTTTTGTATGCCTTCTTCATACGTATCTGAATCATTTAAAATAAAATGGAATGATTAAAGTTATATATAACAAAGAAAATTTTATATGTTGTATATTATTCATTTACTTGCAGTGCCGAAGACTT
>NW_021852313.1:0-722 GCF_003651465.1 Formica exsecta
TAAAAATGTAGAAGAAAAAGGATGAATATAATATTGGCGACTAAGGTTTGCTCGAAATTGTGCTAGGATATGCTAAAAAAGAAACAATAAGAACAAAGATATGAATGAAACTTAAATGAAACTTAATGTTTCAAAATTTAACTAGATAGAACTTTTCTCTATAACACACACATCTTCTAATTTTTTTAAATTTGACATAAAATATACTCAATTTTTGCTGCAGGAATCCGGATTACGATCAACGTAAATTTCATACTACTTTGTGGCCCGGTAAATAGCTGATGTGGTAAGTGTGTCAAGTGACCGCTGACCCGACGTTGTCATTCTCTTCTTTGAGGTAAAACACTCCTCTTAAGAATTCTCTCGTACAGATTGCCCTTTCAAGCGATCACATGTCAAGTTTCTGGCCACTTTCAAGTATACGCGAATGAAAGACGAATTTCTCACGCGATCTCATGTCAGGACGCGAAGAGAGGTATTTCATACCGCTATCTTACAAGAGATTGAGAACGTTAACCGAATATAATCTATCAAAGAAGATAAAATTAAACAGTAGGATAAATCTTGAAAGAAGAAAAACAGAAAAATTTTAAATTGATCGACACAAAGGGAATTTAACTGACACCAATATATTTACGTCTATCGGAAATGAATTCTAGATCAAGAATATACAAAACAAGTAGCTTTGCGTGTTTATATTCGTCAATTACATACACATGCAT
>NW_021852314.1:0-541 GCF_003651465.1 Formica exsecta
TTGCAATTTTTCTTAAGAATTCTTCACAAAAATCAGGTATTTTAGCGCAGGCAGTGTGCGCAGCCAATGCGGCGGAATGGCAAGGACATGAAAATGTTAATAAATATTTGCATTTGATATCAATTTTTTTTTTAAAGGCAAATGTTTTTTTATCATGACAGATGCATTGTCACATGAGAGAGCAATACTATTTAAAAATGGGATCTGTAGTTTACACATTTCAATTTCAAATGCATTAAATAATTTTTCTTCACTACAATCTTTTGCATCAACATCAATTAACTTTACTAATTGCGAGCGAATATCTAAAGTTTCGGCATCAACATCAACGAACGAGAAACGTCATCCATTTTTCATTTAAAATATTTATTTAATCAAAACCTATTTCAATATATTTATATTTATTTTCATATTTCAATATATATTGTCAAAATAAATAACATAATTTTATGTAAATTAATATATAACATTGCGTTAGGAGCTTTGAATAAAACAAAAATATTTTAAATTGTTACAGAACATATACGTAATTAATAATAGA
>NW_021852315.1:0-2500 GCF_003651465.1 Formica exsecta
TTTTTTTTTTTTTTTCCAACTCAACCAGTCTATGTATATTGGTACGCGCGCCGTGAATGATCTTTACTACGCCTTCATACCATACTATCCTAGGAGTCGTATCCTTATGCCTGATTATGGCAGGCAGCACCGAGGGGGGGGAGCACTCAGGTCCTATCCTATTCCGGTTCTCCACCTTACGGATGTAGTCGCGTTGAAGATCTTAAATTCTATTAAGTTCCCGATCAGGACTCTCGTGGACATCACTTTCAGGTCACTGCCATTCGCAAATCCAATCTCGCGAAGTGTTTCCGCCGACTTTGGACTCCATACGCCTCTCCAAGAAACGGTTGCAGATGTTACGATCACATTCGAGACGCCATTTCTCGCCTTGATCTCATGGACCAAGGATTGCTCTTCATAGTAGTTCGTCTTCCTTCTATGTGCATCATTCAAGTTGCTTTGCTCACTCACAACCTGGGCATCAAGAACTACAGCTGTCTGGCCGAGAACCGCGACTATGTCGGGCTTCCTGAGTCCCATTGCTGTCATGTAGCGGGGCTCTCTTTCAACACGGTATCCACCGCTACAGATTTTCCTCTCCATATAGTTCAGGATTGCATCGTGCCTCCTAATTCTGCCCGCATGCGTGCGATGGCAGTGCTGCAAGACGTGGTTGAGGGTCTCCTGCGCCAAACATCCGGCACGACACCGTCTTTCCTTCGTTGTTCCTCTTGCTGTTCGGGACCTAGTTGGAAGAGCGCCAATCCTAACTTTAATACAGTTTATAAAATCTTTTCCGGAGAGGAATCTGGTACCGTCAGCGACCCACTGGTGTTGATGTGTAGTCTTAACGGAATCTATCAGCCCGCTCCCATCTACAGACTGATAAAGCTTAGCAGCCCAACGATCACTCAGCATATCGGGACTAGTGTACACCACGCCGCTTTCGGACAATCTCTTCGTGCATTTATCGAGTTCCTCATCTGCAAACCGACCTAAACCATCCGGATCGTAAGTCCCCTTTGCCACCAACAGCCTGCCTCTGCGATGTAAAGGGGCTGACCATCTTAGGGAAGGAATCCCTAGGCCACCATGTCTGACTGCAGCATGTAAATAGGCTATTGGGACATCATGCGGAAGGGCGAGCCATTTTCTAACTGCTGCTCTAATGATTTTGTCGGTTTTATTAAGGACTCCAATCATAACCGCGCCTAATGCAAGCTGATGATAGAGCTTAGGGATCACAACTGTTCTCAACGAATATAGACGTTGTTGCGGTTTCAAAGGTGCACGAGAGAGTCTATCCAGCAAGGGACCCAGGGTTTCCATGGGACGACACTTGGTTCTTCCTTCAGGCGTAAAATGGACTCCCAAGTATCTCCATCCATCCGTCCTTCTGAGACTTGGAAGTCGATGTCCTTGACAGAGAAAGACTGAGGAGGCCTCAACAGCCGTCTTCTTCCGATGCGGATCCGCCCTAATGCTAACAGTGAGGCTCTTCGCCGCGTTTATGGACATGCCACATGTCTCCAGGTATGCTGCACTTCTATCTATCAACTCCTGTAAGCCCATTGGTGTTGCGGCAAAGAGAAGGAGGTCGTCTGCAAAAGCAGTCGCGTTAATGGGTGTATTGCCGATACGTGCTCCTATCTCATCCGGAAGCGACCTAAGCATACGATGAGTGACGGTGTTAAAAATCACTGGAGACAAGGGATCGCCTTGGCGGACTCCTCTTCGCGGATGTATTAATTCCGACTTCCATCCTCTGCCTTCAAGGCGGGTCGTGGATCTCATATATACCTCCTCAAGGTACTCGACCATCGGAGCAGGAACACCCACGCTAATCAGGGTTGCCTCAATAGCGGGATGCGACACCGAATCAAACGCCTTACTTACATCCAAAGATGCGACATAGAGAGATCTAAAGTGGCTTCGGTGGAAACGGAGCATGGTATCCAGCAGAAAGGTGTTCTCCGCACATCCATCCGCGGCTCTAAAAGCTCTCTGGCGACGGTCTATATCCAGCATCTTCTCAAGTCTCCTAGCTAAGATTTTGTGAAAGCCTCTAATAAAGACCGATGGTATAGTTATTGGCCTAAAGTCTCCTGGATCGGAAGCGCCAGATTTCTTCGGGATGAACACCGTTCTTGACACGAGCAAGTCTTCCGGTAGCCGCCTACACCACATCAAAAGATTGTACATCCTAATCAGTAGGGCAGACGGAATCGACCTAAATAGGCGAGCAGATACGCCATCCGGTCCCGGCGCCGACGATCTGGATATACGGCCATACCTGAGATCAGGCTCCGAGACTGGCTTCCATATGTCTCTGATAGGATCTATTCTCACGATCTCTGGTTTTTGGTCAGAGCCCACATTCATAATTGCTGACCAGAAGGGTTCCATCAGGTCTCGTGGTGGTTCCACAATTTCTGCCATATCATCCAGGATGTTATTGATACAACGAGTCCTATCCTTCTGCCAGAGTTTCTGAGTCTCAGCATATGCCTGTCTCCTA
>NW_021852316.1:0-218 GCF_003651465.1 Formica exsecta
TCTCGAAGTCAGCGTTAATGTTAGTCGACCCTCTTTTGTGGAAATGTCCTTGGAGATTGCCACGGCAAGGAGATCTCGCTAACGTTGGATATGTGGAAGGAATTGCTCGATCTACGATCTACGCTTCTATCATATTTTCGCTCCGACGAGCGCGATGAGGCGCGTCCTTCAGCGCCGATATACAGGGTGTTCCGGAACAACCTTCCGTCCGTGAAATG
>NW_021852317.1:0-412 GCF_003651465.1 Formica exsecta
ATCAATTAAAATTTTATATTTAACAGATGAAATATTTAATAATAAGATTACCATTAAATCAATCGGTCATCAATGATACTGAAGGTATGAATATTCTGATTTTTTAAATATTGATTTTAATTCATTTATAATTTCTCTTAATGAACTTAATATCAATGAATTTCATCTACTTGATGTAGATAATCGATGCGTTTTACCTTTCAATTACCCTATTCGAATTTTAACAACCTCCATAGATGTGATCCACTCATGAACTATTCCCTCTTTAGGAATCAAAATAGACTCAACCCCTGGGCGTCTTAATCAATCACTATTACTTATAAACCGTCCTGGATTATTCTTTGGACAATGTTCAGAAATTTGTGGAATAAATCATAGATTTATACCTATTGTAATTGAATCAACTAACTTC
>NW_021852318.1:0-642 GCF_003651465.1 Formica exsecta
ATTAATAATGATGGAAGAACACTTTTAACGAAGAGAAAGAAATATTTTTTCCCTTCAAAAATACTATTGAAATTAATTTCGTGATTCGACTTCGAAAAGACGCGTGGCAGTCGTCATTGAGTTACTACCAAAACCATTGCTTCCAGAAATCACCAAGAAAATCTGGGTTTAATTCCAATCCTGCAACGAACATTCCTAGTTTTCAACAGAGCACCGAATTAGACGTCGCGGATAGATTTTACAAGAACCGACAAGAAATAATTCTCCACGATGAAGATTGTTTCGACTCCTCGCCGGTACGAACCACGCAACTTTACTAACGTTTACCTGACGAGAGGGATAGCGATAAGGCCCCTCAGCTAAGACAGCGATCGCGTCCAAGAACGTGGAAAAAACGCAGTGTTTTTACAACATAGTTAATTAATTAATTTAACGAATATTTAAGTTTGACACGGAATTCATAAATCAATTCATCAATCAAATCAAAATCAAATCATGAAATTTGGAATAATTTACTCGCGATTCTGCAATGTCGAAGGTAGTCGTTCAATTTTGTGAACAAAAAGCTAATATTTAATCGTTAGCTTAACATCAAGCCTTCATATTTTTATTCAATAATTTTTCTATTAAATATTAGAAGAA
>NW_021852319.1:0-206 GCF_003651465.1 Formica exsecta
GGGGGAGGCCAAAGGTGTTAGCGGCCTCCCCCACCATACTCCAGGAAAGTATGTGAGCCTGTATTACTAAAACATAGGTTTATTAATAGTCATTGTTCGTTGCCATATGGATATATAATAGAACGTTAATTTTTCTCGGCTTTTGTTTTTATCGATGTATGTAGCAGCGAACTTGCATATTTTCCGTCACATAAGAAGTTTTGTAC
>NW_021852320.1:0-348 GCF_003651465.1 Formica exsecta
ATTATAATATAATAATAATTATAATTAATTATTGTACAATCATAATTACAGTACAATTTACAATTAATAATGCTATCAGTATCAGATAGATATATCTGATATATCCAATAATGTAGATAATTGATACTGAACGGCATTTACTTCAAGAGTTTAACATTACATAAAATATAACAATATAATAAATATATACACAAGTTTAAATATATAAAATAAAATGTATTACATTTTATTTTGTACGTAATAAATATATATATCCAATTTTTTATTTATAAAAAAAGGTGTAGCATGTGTTACTTTTGAAATTTTTTTATAATTAGTTTTAATTTTTCTACTAGTTAATTTTTAATT
>NW_021852321.1:0-433 GCF_003651465.1 Formica exsecta
TATTTCTTTACTAGTGATAATAGATTCAATATCATATTGTGGATGCTCAAAACTTTCACACAATAAATTCAAAATATTTTTTGGGTTCATCGACATTTTTTCTGTATACAAAATTGTACTTGTTGTAAATTTGTTATTTTTTTAGTGTCCTAATTTTGCTAGACAGTACTGCTTCTCGCGGACAGTAATCCCAGTTTCGAGTTTGTATCCCCACATATATTCACACGCTTTGGCAGCGGGCAGTGTCTCGAAACTGGCATCACTGTCCACGAGAAGCAGTAGTATCAATTCCGCGCAAATAGCACAAATTAAGGCAAGAAAAGGAAGGAAAATTCAGACCAAAAATTGAAAAAGATTTATACAAAGCGGATAATATTCTTGTTTTAGGTTCTACTTCCGGTAAATTGACATCGGAGCTCGCAATTAAATGGTT
>NW_021852322.1:0-1120 GCF_003651465.1 Formica exsecta
TATTCCCATGTTATATAGCAGTTATATTCTGTGTTTGCTGGGTTGATATCATGACGGAAAAGACATACATTAATATTAATTCTGGCGATGAAATCGTTATTTCCGGTATCGCTGGAAGATTTTCAGATTCAAATAATATGAATCAGTTAGGAGAAAATCTATTCAACAAGGTTGATCTTGTTAGAGCAGATCATCGTCGATGGGACATAGGTGATTATAATTTATATATATTGATTTTATCCTTTTATTTATGATTTCCCTTCTTTGATAATTATACATTAGAAAAATATATGTTTTTAATCAAAATGTTTTACATAAAAAATATACTAAGAACACAATACAAGTATTACAATTATTACGAAATTTCGTTAGAGCATCCGGATTTACCAGAACGCATGGGGATAGTTAACGATGTGGAAAAATTCGATGCTGATTTCTTCAACATATCTATCGAGCAAGTCCACGCGCTCGATCCTATGGCAAGATTATTATTGGAACATGCTTATGAAGCAATTGTCGACGCGGGGATCAATCCAATGCAATTGCGAAAAAAAACACTGCCGTTATCGTAGGGATGACTGTTCTCGAGTCACAGGAGAAATTTATGTATGAGAATCTTCAGGTAGAAAAAATTATTTATTGATAAAAATCCCACACATGACACATCTAATGGACGTCCATATAACTTCCATAGCTCCATTCGACATCTATCTCCACAATGGATGTCGGATGGATTTCTAATAGAACTCCATATAGTTTCCATAAAAAATGTCGTCTGTAAATTCATCATAGATGTCTAATGGACATCTACATTGTGTGATATATAGATATTTATATTTTCTAACATAACATTTAATTTTTATTTAAATAATAATAATTATTTACAATTCTCAAATGTTTAAAAGTATGCATGAAACCATAATAAATATATTCTATTATTACTTTATTTACAATTCAAATTTTCTATGCAAATAATTTTTAAATTTATAAATTAATAAAAAATACTAATAAAACTAGATAAAATAACGAATTTTTCTAACGTTATAATTATATAATTGTAAAATGGAATATTAAATATTAAATATATAATCTTTATTATTAAACAAAAACATTTTAATTT
>NW_021852322.1:7427-12475 GCF_003651465.1 Formica exsecta
AATTTTATGCTTTTGCAAATGCGATAAGAATGTGCGACGCTATTTTGAAACCGTACGATATAAACATCATGAACATTTTGACAAAGAAACACGAAAAAGTGTGCGAAAGCGTTTTATACACATTTGTCGGTATTATCGCTGTCCAGGTAAAATATTTTTTTTATATGATACGTGTATATATAAATATAATAAAATATATAAAATTATTTTAATAATATATAATATCAAAAAAATTTTTTTTTATGTTAATGCAAATAGAATTTTTAAAAACGGTATAATGATAAAATTATCTATTAATAACTTTGTAGATCGGTTTAGTAGATCTTCTGACATCTTTAGAGATTACTCCGGATTACGTGATTAGTCATTCTGGTGGTGAACTCGGTTGTGCGTATGCTGATAAATGTTTCACTATTGAACAAACTATTTTATCGGCATACTTTATCGGTCTGGCCTACATCGAAGGAAATATTATCCATAACTCTATGACAGTTGTCGATCTGGATTACGAATGTCTCAAAAATATATGTCCAGAAGATATTGAAATAGTGTGCTACAACAGTCCAAACAACAATGTTGTAACAGGGCCGGTTGAATCCATGCAAGTATTCGTGCAAAAACTACAGGTACATTGATCCTCTGAAGATACTTGTCTTCTTTGAGAATATCGAACTCTAAGCTTCTATTTGTATACTTGTCTGCTTGCAATAATATTCTATCTTTGTTTTTCAGATTAATAACATCAACGTGAAAGAAATCTCCTGCGATATTCCATATCACATTCATTATCTCGCATCCTTGGAAACTCGGCTTTTATTCAACTTGAACGAAGTAATATCACAGCCGAAAAAACGGAGTCCAAGATGGATCAGCACCTCTGTACCTTGCGTCGAATGGTCCAATGCGAAATCGAAATTATCTTCAGCAAACTATCACACGCGTAGTATATTAAACACCGTTCTCTTTGAACAAGCAATGCGTTTAATTCCGAATAATACCGTGGTTATAGAAATCGCATCGAACGACGTTTTGCAGCATATTTTGAAGGAATCACTACATCCAAAAGTAACAACCATTGCATTGACTCAGCGCACTGAACAAAATATCACCGATATAATTTTGCGAGGCATTGGAAAGCTCTACAATTGCGGCTTACAACCGCAGATCGCTAATTTATATCCGCCAGTTAGCCGAGGCACTCCTATGATATCTCCATCTATCAGGTATACAATATTACAATATCATAGTCGATCTCTAAATGTTACTAATATAAATAAGCATATAACATATAAGCAAACGTTTTAATGACGTATTATAGATGGAATCATTCTGAAGATTGGTATGTGCCAAGCTATCAATCACAGAAGAATATCAAATACGGTGAAAGACTCGTCGAAATCGCACTTGATGATGAGACCTATAGTTATATGGCCGGATACGTAATCGACAAAAAAAATTTGCTACCAACCACAGGATATCTTGCGCTCGTTTGGGAAACTATTGGCATAATGAAAGGGGAAATGTACACAACTATGCCGATAGTATTTCAAGATATAAGCTTCATTCGTGCTACTCATTTGTCGGATAACGCTGCAAAATTGACGATCACGATACAGAAAGGTGTTTATGACATTATATAATAATAAATATAATTATTTCTAAAGGAGTAATTTTAAAATAAATGATCTCGTATTTATGTGTGCACAATATTGAATATAAAAATATTACAGATAGTGGAAAGTTTGAAGTGATCGAAGGAGATAGCCTTGTGATAATTGGTACAATGTATATCGTATCAAATCCAGGACAAGAGATGATTCCGACCGATTTATTACCGGAGGATGACGACGAAGAAGAAGATATGACTACTCGAGACGTCTATAAAGAACTGAAACTGCGTGGTTATGAGTACAGCGGTTGCTTTTGTGGACTAAAAAGCGCATCTATTTCAGGCAACAAAGGACACATCGTTTGGACAAATAATTGGGTGACATTTATGGAAACCATGCTACAGCTGCATATTCTTGGATACAATACTAGAGATTTATATGTTCCTATAAGTATTCAAAAATTGGTGATTGATCCTGCGCTTCACACATCAAAGCTGCGGGACATATTGAATGACAAGGATAAACGTATGTTCTTGTATCAATAATTGAAAATTAAATAAATACTGAAAGAATTATATTTTACTTTTTGCATTAATACCATGTAAGAAAACTTTTGTAGCAAAATAGCTATTTTTGTTGTCTCGTTACAGAATTACCAGTACGCATATACAGAGAAATAGACGCGATTATATCTGGCGGAATAGAGATTCGGGGTGCTAAGACTACCGTGATTTCTCGCCGAAAACTAATTCAAGATCCTGTTAACGAGGAATACATATTTGTAGCTCATCACGATCGTGCTAAGATTTCTTTGGATGAAGCAATTCGAATATCGGCGCAACTCGTGTTGGAAGATCATCAGATTATCAAAATAAAAGCTATTGAGCTAGTGGAAAATACTGATAATGTAACATTGGAAAATTTATCATCTTTGTCATTGATTAAAACTTTAAACAATATGCCGTTAATACAAACAAATATTACATTAATAACATCACCGAATCGCTTCAATTCAATAGAATTGCCGGAAAACATTACAATTGCAGCTTTAAACAAGTTATCTACAAATGATAAAATCTTAATAGCTTTTGGATTCAATCTTTTGACGAAACCAAAAAACTGGTTAGAACGACTTTTGCCATTCGTAATGGAAGGTGGTTATCTATTGTTGCGCGAGAGATGCAATATAACTGATTACAAAAAACACTTGCGGCAATATAAATTAAATGTCATTCTTGAAAAGCGTACCGATACGGAAGTAATTTTGCTTCTAAAGAAAAAAGTTCCGGTAAAGAGAATGGCCGTTGTCCATATAAGTAATAACGACTTTAATTGGCTCGAACACCTAAAGTTGCTTATGAACAATGAGAATCAACTTGACAAAGACAATAGAATCATAATTGTTGGAGAGAGAGACTTTGAGAGCGGTTTGCTGGATTTCATTAACTGCTTGAGAAAGGAGTCAGGCGGCGAGTTTGTCAGAGGTGTACTTGTTCAAGACCAGAAGGCTCCTAAATTCTCTCTACAAGATCCTTTTTATATGCAACAATTGCAAAAAGGCATGACTATTAATGTTTTGCGGTCTAATAAGATCTGGGGATCTTATAGGCATTTGAGATTACCGCCTCTAGAAACTGAACCTGTATCCACCGGCTACGTCTGTCAAATGGTATGTACAAATCTTTGCAAAGATTTAAACGGTGTATCTAGAGATGTAAAAAAAAACGTTTTTCTTTAACAGAAAATAAGCATTTAAAAAATTTAAAGAACATATTTTTATATTGAGAAAAAATTTTTGTTTTTTTTTAAATTATTTTTTAATGTATAATATTAATTTTCTTTATATTTTTTGTTAATAGAATAAAAAACTAAAGTTCTTATATTTTTAATTTATTTTTTTTCGAAAATAATTTTAATGAATTAATGAGACTTTTTACCTTAAAAAAACATTTTGTTTTTCTGTTTCTTTTTTTTTTACATCTCAACGTGTATCACAATACTATTGATGTGTGTACGCGCGATAATAATTCTATTTTTGTATTTTGTGATATATAACTTTGTTATTTGAAGTTTTGCTATATACTGGGTGTCCCAAACCACCCGTACCACTCATTTAAAAACTAGAAAAGTGGTTATTTTGAAATAGAAAAACTATCTATTTTATAAATCGGGTACGCTCTATCAAATGATGATATTTGCAACTTCCGGTTCCGGCCGGAAATGAGCGATTAAGACCGGAAATGATTTTTTTTTAATGGAACATGGTATTTTTATTACAGATTCTTGTAGCTTATCTCGAGAGCTTTTCAAAACACTATAATGAAGTATTTTTTCATTAAGTACTTTTTGAGTTATTTTATATTTTAATCTGACATATTTTGATATAAAAAATAAAATATCTCGTAAAATATTTAGTTTTCGATAATCTTACCGTAACACCCTGTATATACAGGGTGTCTCACAACCTCCGTACAATACTTTATTAGCGTGTTCTAGAGATAAAATAGAGTCAAAAATTCGAATACAAAAGTTTTGAGGCTGCAATTGTTTTTGAGTTATAAGCGGTCAAAGTTTGCCAATGATATCGCGTAAAACTCGCGTGCTCAGGCCCGTAATTACACTTACACGCGTACCGATCTGTCATCTGTTATTGATTTTTTCAAATCAGGTGATATTGATTTTTACTGCACAGCTGATTTTATTTCCTCGTTTTCTATGTATTACGCTGTGTATCTTACGCCTACGTCGTACATTATGGCTAATAGCTCATATAGCTCAGTTAGCAGTAGTTTATAAACAGTAATGTACATAAATTTGTATTTCTATAATAATCTCGACGTTTGAATATAAAAATATTTTTTAGACAATCTTAAAGATTCAAGAGGAAGATAAACCTCTGAGTGAGCTTATTGTCGCACATCGCCGTTACTACTGTCTTAGTGACAAAATCTATATTATCTTAGGAGGCCTGGGTGGAATCGGTTTGGAGTTAACTGACTGGCTAATACAACGAGGTGCCAAGAACGTCGTGCTAATTTCGCGAATTGGAATAAAAAATGTTTATCAGCGCAGGAAAGTTCAATTGTGGAAGTCGTACGGTATAAATGTGCTCATCATCAAAAATATCGATATCACCGACAGCAATGATTGCAAACGTCTTCTCCAAATTGCGGAAAAGATATCACCGGTAGACGCGATATTTAATCTAGCTATGGTGTTGGAGGATCACGTCGTGAAGAATCATACTGCGGATACCTTTGCGTAATCTTTCAAATCAAAAGCCTGGGCGACCCACATGTTGGACAAACTGTCTAGAAATATCTGCTGTAAACTTCGGCACTTTGTAGTATTCTCTTCCGTTTCTTGCGGCAGAGGAAACGCCGGACAAACTAATTATGGCATGGCCAATTCCATCATGGAAAGAGGGTGCGAGGAAAG
>NW_021852322.1:12643-31904 GCF_003651465.1 Formica exsecta
AAGAGTGTGCGAGAAAAGAGTGGATAATGGATTACCCGGATTGGCGATTTAGTGGGGAGCCGTGGGTGACGTAGGTCTTATCGCTGATATGCAGGAAGACAATAAAATACTCATTGTCGTCGGCACCACGCAGCAAAAGTTAGCCAGTTGCCTTGACGAGCTCGATAAATTCTTACTTCAAGGCCGGCCAGTCGTAAGCAGCATGGTCTTAGCCGAAAAGAAAGTAGCATCTTCCGGACTTGGCAATATGGTAGAAACTGTCGCTAATATTCTAAGTAAGTATTTACATACAGACTCGCTTACTTTCTTATTGCACATATGTTTATTATAATGTTGAATTATTTCTCGCATAAATTATAGCAATACGTATATACATATACACATTCTCTCTCTCTCTCCTCTCCTCTCCCCCTCCCCTCTCTCCCTCCCTCCTCCCCCCTCTCTCTCTCTCTTTTACACCCATCGCGTGTAGCAAACAGCTGATCGCACACACGCACTCTCTTTCTCTCTCTCTCTGTCTTTCTCTCTCTCTCACTCATTGACTCTTACCTTGTATGTAGAGATTCGTTGCCCTCATACGACTCGATAAATAATATTTCCGTGCGACACAACGTTCCGTGTAACTAGCAAACTTTTTTTCACTCACAAATTGTACCACTTATCGAACTTTTACGAATTAATCCACGCACTTTATCGATAAACTGAATTTATTAATGATTATAACGGTTAATCACAATCTACCGATTATTACCGATTTATTATTTTCATATTTTATAGTTTTATATTTTCGAAACTATCGAATTTACAATGTCGGAGGCTTTAGCCGATTACAGGACACATGATAGCGTCCGCGTCGATCACGCGTAATGTGATACATTCAGTCGTTCGGCAGCCGGCAGCCGGCAACGCTAGTACCGACATAACCTGCTTGTTGTCGTCGCGTAGTCTCCGCATCGAATAACGCGTTTCTTTCTTCGAGTTATTTTAATAATTAATGTGTAACGGTTGCTATTGCACAATGAAGCTGTTCTTCTAACTCTTCTAGTGTTTCCACAGGATTTCGGTAAATAAAATTTTTCAAATTCTTGAATTGGCTGAGGTGGTCCCATCGCATGACCCGCAAGATCGCTTGATTTAAACCCACTCGATTATTTTCTATGGAGTAATCGACACGCTCCTGACATTATTTTTATTTGTCAAATTACTGAAGATGGTCCAATTTTCGGACCGAAACATTTAATAAACATAATTTACATACACGGAATTATGTATTTTTTGCGCCCCTCACCCAGCGCATCGGCTCTCAGTTGCCCGTCTCATCATTTACTTGTTAAAATATATATATATTGTTAAAGCAGGATTGTGTGAACGGGCTGAGGAATAATTAAGTCGGTGTAATATAAACGTGCTCTCTTTAATAAACAAAAAACTGTATTTTGCGTGCTCTTCCAGTCAGCATGAGACTTGAGACTGACGACACAGTATAATTGCCGCTCGGGCTAACTTCGAGCCACGAGAGCTGCCGAAGCTACCCGAGTCGCGCTCGACTCGTTTTCTGTACATTCACATAGGGGAATATGTGTCTGTACATTCACCAACAGAAATGCGCTGAACTCAGCTATTCTTAATACTACCGCCGTTCAAGTGTTTCTCGTGAATCTCTATCATGTTTAATTTAAAACACAGATTTCTGAAACGGTCTCGCGGCAGAGCTTTCGTGAATATATCCGCGCGTTGATTCTCGGACGGAACGTACTCGACTTTGATTTTTTTTTCGTTTACTTTTTCCCGGATAAAGTGAAAATGGACATCTATATGCTTTGTTCTCTTGTGAAATTCTGGATTTCTGACTAGTTAAATTGCGCTCTGGTTATCGACGTATAGAGTCGTCTCTTTATCACAAGGACATCCGATGTTCGATAGTAACTTTCTTATCCATACTGCTTCTCGTGCTGCTGTCGATGCAGCCACGTACTCGACTTCCGTTGTGCTTAGCGTCACCAGTCGTTGCTGCTGCAACGACCGCGTGACGGGCCCGTTCGCGAGACAGAAAACGTATCCCGTCGTGGATCTTCGCGTTTCGATATCTTCGGCGTAGTCAGCGTCCGAAAAACCTATTAATGCTGCTTCACTACCGCCGCTTCCATACTTGATACCGTAATTGCTCGTGCCTTGTAGATACGCGAATATTCGCTTTACTGCTCGCCAGTGTATCGCATTGTGTTTGCTCAAGTATTTGCTTACTGAGTTTACCGCAAACGCGATGTCCGGTCTCGATACGGCCGCTAAGAAAACTAACGACCCTACTGCCTCGCGATAAGGCACGTTACTCAATTTTCCGTCGTCCTCCTTAGTTGGGGATAGTGCTGCGTACGGATCCGCTGGTACATTCACCGTTTTTGCGTTCGCCATTCTGAACTTTTCGATTATCTTTCGCGTGTACGCGCTCTGATGAATCATTGTTAAAAGATATATTTCAAATATAGAATAATTTCAGTGCTGGTTGGCTACACTGAGCGAGTTAGACTTAGGCAGCGGCGCTATGTGAGAGAACCTCAGCGAGAGGATCCGTGAGTCGTCCCTTTTATCCGAGCGACCGTCGAGGTGTGCACACCTGTGAGAAAGAGCGAGCGAACAGCGACTGAGTGACTGCGCGGTGCGAGAACGACTAAAAATCAGCGTAGCGATCCAGCGTTGTACTTGAGTATTAATTAATAGTAATTTCGTTTAGTGTTACTCTTCTTATATTTTAATTGTATCACTCAAATAGAGTCTGTAAAACCTGAGGCGCGTGCGACGGCCTCCCATTTATAAGCGTGTCGAAAGGCATTGAATAATTAGAATAAAACTAATACATGGATTGTTAAAGTGAGTTTGTAACGGGTGTACTTTTTATGAGCTCGCGGATTCGCTCGGTTGATATGCGGTACTATTTATATCGCGTATTACCAGATGTTATGGGATGCGTGCGATATCGAGAAATCTCGAACGGGCAGCGAACTCGCTGTCCCTTGTTCGCACGCGGATTGACCAACGGTGTTGAGAAAACTCAACGGGGTGGCGAACTCGCCAGCCCACGGTTCGTATGGTCGGATCGGTCGGAAGTTAGATCGTTTCTCGAGAACTCTCGAGAGAAGCGATCCTGGATTTCAACTGATCGTAAAGCGGTTCGGAAGCCGAGAATGCTCGGCGGAGGCAGCGAACTCGTCAACCTCGCGTTCCGTCGTGTTTGCGATTTCTTAGGATCGGATCAGGAAAGTCTCGAGCGTACAGCTCGAGCGGATTCGGTTTCTGGTACGATTCTGGTGCCGGGATCTAAAAAGGATATACCCGAGCGACTAACGGTACCCGCGTCATTTGCCCCAGGGTGGGGATAATGACGTATTGTTTTTCGGCAGGTAATTATCGGTAATACGTCACCTCCCCTGGGCGAAACGGCGCGGCGTTTCGGCGGGTGTCGCTCGGGCGTTCACGGCAACGCTCGGCGGTATTCGGCTTTCCGAATCTCGGCGGCCGTATAACGGCCGTACGGTTGTTTATCGCAACGGCGGTGTTTAATGTTTAAAAATGGGCGCTCGGCGCCTCTGCCCCTGCCCGGCCAATGTTCGCCGGGCGGCAGACTTCCGGCGGTCTACTGCCGGGTAACAATAAGTCACAATGGGGGATGCATTGTTACAAGTTCACTCACTTATGTGTGTTAAAGTGAGTTACACCTGTTCTGTAATTAAAACTTTTAACAGGTTATGGGCCCAGATGCTCAATACTTGCTCTAGAAAGGAGAAAAAGTAAGAATCTTTGCGCGAGAACAGAGAAGTTATCTCACTGAAACAACACGTGTACGCGTGGATAAATTATACGGGAAAAAAAAGGGCGAGTGTAAGAAAGTCGCGAAAGTAAAAAAGATCGCTTGAAAAAAAATTAAAAGCAGTGTAATAATTGAAACGAAGTAAGTAATAAATTCTTAAAGGAATTAAATTAAGAAATGTGCGCTGTTTAACCTAGAAAAGCAGGCGCGCGGATGAAAGACGAAAACACGTAAAAACAAGTAAACAGAAACAGACCGCAACAGCTTAACGAAGGCAAAGCCGAATTATAATATCTAACAAATAATAGGTAGCGATAATACGGAAAGTACGTAATAAGCGTGTAAGCGAACATTTCCGGTCACATATATATATTAATATAAATTTAGCTAACGGTAGTTCGTTCAAAAACAAAACTCGGGAATTAATTTTTTCAGTCTCCCTTAGGTGAAATAATACAACTATAATAGGAAAGAGAAAAGAGCTACAATGGCTAAAGCTCTAACAGAAGACTCGGCAAACATAGAAAAACTGATCGACGCGGAAAACTACCAAATATGGAAATTTCAAATCGGAATAATACTTCGAGCTCATGAGTTATTCGATATAATAGACACGGAAACTGTGGAAAATGAAAAAACTAATGCGTGGAAGAAAAAGAATGCACAGGCACAAAAAATTATTGCTACGACAGTAGACAAGAAACCGCTACTATACATAATGAACTGTAAAACTGCACACGAGATGTGGACAAAAATTGCTACAATTTACCAGAGGGATAATGAACAACAGAAATGTAGTCCTTTACAGACATTTTATAGTATGACCCACGAAAAAAATCTGGATATAATGTCATACATAAGTAAACTCAAAAACATAGCAATGAGACTGAACGCAATGGACACGAAAATCGAAGATCAAATGATTATCTCGAAAATCCTAGCCACGTTACCGCAAGAGTATAAACACTTTGCTACTGCGTGGGACTCGACCCCAAAAGGAGAGGGAACTCTGGAAAATTTGACTGCACGATTAATTGCAGAAGAGATGAGAGACAAAGATAGGCAGTCGGAAGAAAAAGCGGTCGCCTTCAAAGCAATAAACAAAAAATGCTACAAGTGCAATAAACCAGGACACATGGCAAAAGACTGTAGAACGAAGAATAGGCCCAATGAGAAAGAAGTGCGCTGCTTTAAATGCAATAAGAAAGGTCATATGGCAAGATCATGTGATGAAAAGCCTAAAACAGAGAGATGCAGCATCTGCAAAAAGAGCAATCATAAAGAAAAGGACTGCAGGACTTCAGGAAAAAGAAAGAGGCTAAAGATGAAAGAACAGAAAAAGTGGCGTTTATGGCAGCCGGTCTACAAGAAGATGACATCTGGATAGTGGACTCAGGTTCCACCTCGAATATGACCAACAGAGAAGAATATATAAAACATCTCAACAAAACTGATTCGAAAATAAGAGTAGCGAAAGCAAATGAAACAATGGTGGCGAAAGGATCTGGATCCATTGAATTTGAAAATTGCAGGTTGAAAAATGTAATGTATGTGCCAGAGCTGAGCACGAATCTCTTGTCTGTACACGCAATAACAGAAAGTGGCGGTAAAGTATTATTTAATAGGAATAAAGTAACAATAAGTCATAAAAGTAAAACTATTATAGAAGGACGAAAAATGCAAAATGGCTTGTTTCAGGTTAACTTAAAACCGATAAATGCTAATAAATCGTATCTATCGGAAAGTTCGAGTTGTGCTGCAGTCAATTGGCACCGAAAACTCGGACACATAAGTAATGAAGGACTGAAAACTCTTCAAATGATGAACGAAGAAATTAACCTGAAGACAACAGACCTCAAAGATCTGGAGAAAGTGTGTGAAATCTGTAATAAAGCAAAACAGACGAGGAAAAAGTTCAAGAATTTAAGAACTAAGGCAGAAAGACCATTACAAATAATACATACGGATCTGTGTGGTCCAATCGATCCACCAACGTGGGACGGGAAAAGATATGTGATCACGTTCTTGGATGATTTCACACACCACACCATGGCATTCTTGATAAAAACTAAAGACGAAGTGCCTGAAAAAATAAAAGTCTATACCGAAAGAGTGGAAGCTCGCTGGAATCTACGCGTTTCCAAAATGAGATGTGATAACGGGAAGGAATACATCAACAGAAAAGTAATTGCCTGGTGTGAAAATAAAGGAATAGAACTGGACACGACGGTACCTTACACGCCACAGCTCAACGGTAAAACGGAAAGGCTGAATCAAACGTTAATGGACAAAACAAGAGCTCTGCTCTTTGATTCAGGCCTAGAAAAGGAAATGTGGGGAGAAGCACTGTATACTTCTGTTTATTTAACAAACCGATCTCCTACTGACACCGTAAAAACCACACCATTCGAAATGTGGGAGGGCAAAAAGCCCAGCTTAAAACATCTACAACTATTTGGAAGTGAAGCCTTTGCCAAAGTACTGAAGCCAATAAAGAAACTACAAGAAAGAAGCAAGAGCTACGTCTTCGTTGGCTATGCGCCTACAGGATATAGATTGTGGGACAAGGAGAAAAGAAAAATAAAGATAGCAAGAGACGTCAACTTCAGAGAATGGACAGTAAAAAAGGCAAAGACAGAAAATAGAGAAGTAACGATAAATAAATTAATAAATGAACAGGAGGACAAAGAGCAAAATGAAATAGCTGAAGAGGAAGATAATGAGCAAGAAAACAGTGGAGAAGAAGACTATACAGATGCGGAAGAAGAGAACTTTCAACTGGAAAACGAACAGGAACAATCAGAGGAAGATGAAAAACATACAGCGAGAAGGTCGAACCGAGCACGAAAAAGACCAGACTGGTACGGAGACTATGTATTGCTGACATTTGAGGAGGCTGTTACAAGCCCTGAAAAACAAAAATGGATACAGGCAATAAAAGAAGAAAAGGAGTCTCTAAAAGAGAATAATACCTGGGATGTACTCGATATTAAAGAATTGAAAAATAAAAAACCACTCCATAGCAAGTGGATCTTTAAAATCAAACAAGATGGGAGATATAAAGCCAGGCTCGTAATAAAAGGATGCGAGCAGAAATACGGAGTGGATTATATGGAAACCTATAGCCCAGTGATAAGTTCGACGGCTCTGAGAAGCCTGTTCGCGATGGCAGTCATGAAGAATTATAAGATAGTGACGTTCGACATAAAAGCTGCTTTCCTGTATGGAGAACTAACAGACGAAGTGTACATGTATCCCCCGGAAGGATATGAATGCAAAGGAAAAATATTTAAACTGAAAAAGGCTTTATATGGTCTGAAACAAGCACCCCTCCGTTGGAACATCAAGTTCACGAACTTTCTGAAGAAAAAAGGATTCCAGCCACTGGAGAGCGAACAATATTTATTTATAAAAAGGAACAGTGAAATGATAATGGGAATCTACGTCGACGACGGAATTATAATAGCTGACGATTCCACACAAATAGAACAAATATTGGAAAACCTCAAAAAGGAATTCAAGATTTCAGTAATGCAAGAACCCGACAACTTTGTAGGATTTGAAATCGCGAAGATACAAAACATAGTAAAATTGTCGCAGAAAGAGTATATTAAAAGACTACTCACCCAATGTGGAATAAACAATGCAAAGCCAGTAAAAATACCGATGCAGCCAGGAGATGTAACAAAAACAGAACCAAAAGCCAAAGAATACCCTTACAGGGAGATAATAGGAAGTTTGCTGTACGTGTCGACAAAAACAAGACCGAATATTGCATACAGCGTTGGTTTCTGCAGTAGATATGTAGAAGCGCCGACTCAAGAACGAATCACGGACCTGAAGCATATTTTGAAATATCTAAACGGAAATGTCAAACAAGGAATCGTGTACGAGAAGACGGGAAACATAAAACTACTGAAGGCATTCTGCGAAGCAGACTACGCAGGAGATAAAGAAATGAGGAGGAGTACAACAGGCTATGTGATAATGTACGCAGGCGGAGCGATCAGTTGGTGTTCAAGGAAACAGTCCGTAATCGCTTTGTCAACCACTGAAGCGGAATACATTGCTGCAGCGGAATGCTGCAAGGAGCTGTTGTACCTGAAATCATTATTCGAAGAACTCTTAGGAATAACTATGTCAATAGAACTTAATATAGATAATCAGAGTGCTATTGCGTTGATCAAAAACGGTGTAATGAACAAGCGCTCAAAACATATAGATGTTAAGTTTAGGTTCCTACACGAATTAGCCAGAGACGGCATTGTAAAAATTAAATACTGTCCGACAAACGATCAATTGGCAGATATCCTTACGAAACCGCTAAATACAAACAAATTCAACAAATTCAAAGAACAACTGTTAGCGGACTAGCACAGAAATTAAGAGAAAGTGTTAAAAGATATATTTCATATATAGAATAATTTCAGTGCTGGTTGGCTACACTGAGCGAGTTAGACTTAGGCAGCGCCGCTGTGTGAGAGAACCTCAGCGAGAGGATCCGTGAGTCGTCCCTTTTATCCGAGCGACCGTCGAGGTGTGCACACCTGTGAGAAAGAGCGAGCGAACAGCGACTGAGTGACTGCGCGGTGCGAGAACGACTAAAAGTCAGCGTAGCGATCCAGCGTTGTACTTGAGTATTAATTAGTAGTAATTTCGTTTAGTGTTACTCTTCTTATATTCTAATTGTATCACTCAAATAGAGTCTGTAAAACCTGAGGCGCGTGCGACGGCCTCCCATTTATACGCGTGTCGAAAGGCATTGAATAATTAGAATAAAACTAATACATGTGTGTTAAAGTGAGTTACACTTGTTCTGTAATTAAAACTTTTAACAATCTTTAACGTTTTTCGCTCTCTATTGCGTTCGATTTGCAGCCCGACAAAAATATTTGAATTCTCGACCGTTACTTTAAACGTTTCGTTTAGTCGCTGAATTATTATCTTAAGAGTCTTTACATTGTTCGAGGCGACCAGGCCGTCGTCGACAAATACTGCCAAATACACTACGTCGTCCTTGAATTTCCCGATAAACACGCACTTGTCTGCTTCGCACTCTTTGAAGTTGTACTTGTTCAGAAATTTCGTGAATTTCAGGTTCCAACATCTTGGAGCCTGTTTTAGCCCATAGAGAGACCTCTTGAGTTTGCATGCGACGTTCCTGGAATCTTCTTTCACCTTGAGTCCTTCCGGGATTTCCATAAATATCGTCTCTTCCAGCTCTCCGTATAGGAATGCAGTTTGTACGTCAAACTGCATTACTTCGAGATTTTTCGCAGCGATTATCGCCAGCAATACTCTCAGTGAGTCATATCTCACCACTGGAGAAAACGTTTCCTTGAAGTCGATCCCCTCTTGTTGTCGGAAGCCCCTCGCACACAATCGTGCCTTGAATCGATACGACTTCCCGTCTGCATCCCTCTTCACCCGAAACACCCATTTCGAGTCAATCAGTCTCATTTCCGGCGTTCTTTTCACGAGTTTCCACGTATTGTTTTCCTCGTGCGCTTTGAACTCGTTTTGAATAGCGCCCGCGCACTGCGCGGCTTCAGTGCTATTTGTAGCCTCTTCGTACGTCATCGGTTCGATGTACTCGGCAACGTTTGCGTTGTGCCGGTACCTGTTCGGAGTCTGAATTTTCGAGCGATTTTGCAGGTTTCTTGGACCTTCTCGTGCTGGCTCGTTCTCTCGTTCCTCGGCCTCGTTGTTGTCCTTTTCTTTTCTTTGTTGTCGCCGTCGTCTCCTTCGGCGTCGATCACGTTCCCGTTCTCGTACTCGTTCTTGTCTTCGGCTTGTGGTCGTGGAAGAATTACTTCGTTTTCTTCTTCCTTCTCTTCTGCTTTCGCTGACGACACTCCGACTTTCTCGTTGAACACAACATTGCGAGCTATGCTGACCTTTTTCGTTTCCGGATCGTACACCCGGTAATTCGTCGATTCCTTTGTATACCCGACGAAGATCTTTTTGCTCGTTCGCGCATCGAATTTTCGCGTGAATTGTTTGGGAGTGTGCACGTACGCATCCGAACCAAAAATTCGTAGATGCTTCAGGTTATGAGCTTTTCCAGCCCAAGCTTCGTACGGCGTTACTGCACCACTCGTCCACACAGTTCGGTTTAGAACATATACCGCACAATTCACTGCTTCTGCCCATAGGTTCAACGGTAGATTTTTTGCGATTATCATCGTGCGCGCACTTTCGACTATCGTTTGATTTTCGCGATCGGCTTTGCCATTTTGCTCCGGATTATGGGGCGCCGTCGTTTCTTGCTGGATTCCACGCTTTTCGAGATAATCGTTCAGTTCTTTGTTGCAGAATTCCCGACCATTATCCGAGCGTAGTGTTTTCATTTTTCGGTCGAACTTGTTCTCGATCATCTTCTCGAAGATCTTGAATTTCTCGCACACCTCGGATTTCTTCTTCATGAAGTACACATGTCTGTAGCCGGTCGCTTCATCCTTGAAGGTTAAGAAGTACCTCGATCCTCCGTCTGAGATCGTTGACATCGGCCCGCAGACATCCGAGTGCATTTTCTCGCCCGGTTTGATTTTCTTATTGCGCTCCATTTTCTTGTTAAACAGTAGCCTGTGCGATTTCCCCATTTGACACGGTTCGCAGAAAACGTCATTTTTGTCCGTGATTGATACTCCACTCACTAGTCCTTTTCGGCCATTTCGCGTATCGCGCGCTTCCCGACGTGTCCCAATCGCTCGTACCACACGGTTAAATTCGTCGTGGCTATGTTCGCTTCTTCAGTGCTTCCTTGTTTCGCGACCTTGAAGAACATACGATACACATCGTTGCTTTGCTTCATGCCCGTCGCGAGCACCTTGCCATCGTGCACCACTTCGACTCGATTATTTTTAAATTACACTCCGAATCCCTTTTTCGTACACACTCCGACGGAGAATAAGTTTTTACGCAATTTTGGAACGTGCATTACTTTCTCGATTAGCGCGTCGTGCCACACACCATCGTTAAGCTTTTTAATTCGCACCGTGCCTTCGCCAGCGACGTTGCAGATCTGATTATCACCGAGTGATATCGTAGCGCCAGTGTTGTCTGTCTTGTAGTCGGTGAGCCAGTCACGTCGGTAGGTTAGATGCCTCGACGCACCGCTGTCGATCAGCCAGGCCTCACTTTGGTCGGCCGCCATTACGCGATTTTGCGTCCACAGTACACGAGCGTTTTCGGCACTTTTCGACCCCGACGCGACCGAACTTTTACCCATCTTCACTACGAATGCGCAGTCGCGAGATTTTTCACCGTCGTCACGCGGCTTCCGTTTGTTTCGACACTGACTTGCGATATGTCCCATCTCTTGACACTTGTAACATTTTAGTTTCTTTGTTTCTTTTTTATTTTTAGTCTTCTTGTTCTCGGCACTTTTCGCTCCTCGCGGACGTCGATTTTTGGCCGTCGCGGCCAACGCTTCCGAAGCGTCTTCGTCGCTGTTGAGCCTCACGTCCTCTCTAATCAGCCTTTCCTGCAGATTATCGAGAGTTTGTCGTTCAAGGTCGACACTGTCCCACGCCACCTGCAGCTGAACCTCGTGGTCAGACTCGCGAGAATTTTTGCCATTATTGTGGCGTCTGATACGTTTTCGCCGACGTCCTTGAGCTGACTCGCCATGTTTGTTACCCTGGCCACGTGCTGTACCGCCGTATCCGCTTCGCTCATCCGATACGCGTGAAACCGTTGCAGCAGACCCAGCTTATTTGTCGCCGTCTTCTGCTCGTGAATTAAACACAGTTTATACCACATTTCTTTCGCAGAAATGCACGATAGCACACACACTTGTTGAGCTTCGTCGAGATTGGACAGGATTATAAACTTCGCCGTCGCATCGTCTTTCACATTTTTCTTCAACGCAGCCGCGTGTCCCGCTCCCGCGGCTGCCTCTTCCCTCGTGCCGTCTACGATGTCAAGAACGTTCATGACAAATAACGTTCACTTGAGCTTTCCAGCCCTGGAAATTCGTTCCATCGAAGGGCTTTACACCCTTCACCGAGATTCCGACAGACATCACGGATTCGATTGCTCGCACGCTTCCAACACGTTAACACCGGCACTCGAACAATGGCCGACTTTCGTTCCCCGCCACGTGCGACTCCCCGAATAATTCTTACAGCGTTCACACAATTTTTCCACAGTTAACCGTTAACTGGGCCCATAACCTGTTAAAGCAGGATTGTGTGAACGGGCTGAGGAATAATTAAGTCGGTGTAAATATAAACCTGCTCTCTTTAATAAACAAAAAACTGTATTTTGCGTGCTCTTCCAGTCAGCATGAGACTTGAGACTGACGACACAGTATAATTGCCGCTCGGGCTAACTTCGAGCCACGAGAGCTGCCGAAGCCACTTATGATAGATTATTTTTTCTAAAATATTTCAACATTCCACGCGTTTCTTTGTACAATTACATTATTAGAGAATGATCAAAAAATGGTAAATTTTAAACATTATCTGATTATCATATTGCGTCAGTTCTTTTATAGTGATAAAACCATATTATTCCATTAAATTTTATTTTTCCTAAACAAAATGATCATTTTCGAACAATTTTCACAATTTATAGTGGAATACGGTGATTATTTGATTTTATTTTTTCTGCTTCTTTTACCTTAACTCGTAACCAATGGGCGCGTTCAGGAGACACAACCGTTGCACAACCGTTGAGTAATTCATCAACGTAATTGGTTTAGATTTAGGGATCTAACAGTATCCTGCCAAAAATGGTCGATTAAAACCGATTGTCATATTAAGCACAATCCGCGATACAGTAGCGCGACCCGCTACTTGGCGGCCCACGTGCTCACGCGTCCGCGCGTAGTTCCGAGCGGCGCCGCTACGCGGCGAAGGTCGGGCGAGCCAACCTGAAAGTAGAAAGCGGTCAAGCGGGGATATAAGGCGGACCCCCTGCGGAGAAATTGTATATTTGTTTTTAACAACTGAATCCATTTCAGTTGCAGAAACACCGATTCAATAATCGATTGTGACTTATGATAACAGCAAATCCGACTTCACACTACATAAAATCGATTTACTTTTCATCTGCGAAATGATGGAATTTTTTATTAAGAGGGATTATTTTTACCTATGGATTGACTATGGTAAATTCCAATTCAATTGCATTAAAACAGGTTTAATTATAACTTATGAAATCGTATAATTTCGGATTGAGGTGGATGTATATCACCCAACATTAACCCGCCTGAAGCGTACTAAATTCGATTTGGCTATTTTCAATCGGTTTTAATACCGCATTTTCGATGCAGAAATCCCGATCGATTCGGATTACATTTTTTTAAATCCGTTTTAATCGACCATTTTCGGCAGGGATGATTCTATCTATTTGTTTCATCTATCTTTTTATTTATCTGTTGTTTTGTAGCATTTAATAATAAAAATATTTGCTGTTGTTACATTTGACGATGACAGTACATCAGAAGTACCAACTAATTGGCTTATCGGTTCTGAGGATGAACTAAGCTGTTGGTGGCCACCTTCCAATACTAAAAATTTATCAACTTTGATATCAAAACACGTTGAACCGATTAAACCAACCTGGCAAAGATTGAATGTAACTTTGGGAAAAACTTGTAGTATGAAAATTCTTAGACATATTTATTTTATGAGATTATTAACATAAATCAATACAAAAAATTAACCGCAGGCTTATTATTTATCATAGACACACTTGAGAAAGCTCGGAAAGTGGCAGAAGATTCTTAATATACAAGTACAGATTAAAGAGATTTAGGAAGAGGACGTCGTAAACGGTTTTCCAAAAAATTAAGTTACAGTGATACAGATTCTAGCCCAGAGAATTTTCAACAATAAAATAAAAATAAATCAAGTATTTATCACGTAATTACTAGTATCATGTTTAAATTTACATTTGAAATAAAATTAAAATATTATAGAGAATAAACTGCCCAATTCCGGAAGATTCTCAATTGATAGATGAAGGGAGCGACAATGCCCTTTCAAATAATAATGTTTCAAAAACAAACAATAATTTAAAAGTAATTCCACAAAGTCATCATTCAATAGCAACAAATATTTCAGAAGATGACATACAAATAATTATTAAAAATTTAGATTGTAAGTAAAGTTGAACTAGTAAGAGCAAATCTATTTTTACATTGTGATATCCATATATTTTTTATTTTCAGACAAGCTTGATAAGTTAATAAGAATAACTTCTAACACAAAACTCGATTTAAATGATTTGAAACAGCGCGTGAATCGTATAACTCCTTTTACTAGAGTGTCTGGTCCAACAGAAAAAGCAAGAGATGTACTACCGCTAAAATCGATTGATGAAATGAAGGAGTTTAATGAAAATTTATCGGAAGAAGAAATGCAATCTCAGTTTGTAAGTAAAGTTTAAAGTTATATGTTTCATAAATTAAATTAAACAATGAACAATAAATCTTTTAATTGTTTCAAAAATTAAAGCATATAAGACATTTTCTTAATTACATTGTATAATATATTATAATATATTGTTATAGAAAACTTTCGTCTCAAAAATTGGGGGACAAGGAGCTCGTGATAATATAAAACGATAATTGGAACGTATATTTACAAATGAAGCAGCAATAAAATGTTCATGGAAAGGGAAGAAAAGTAATTTTCGTGTGGATAATTTAAATTTGATAACAATAATTAAAGGTAAAATTTCAATGAAAAGAAGAATAAAAATATTATCCAACACACACACGCACGCACGCACGCACGCACGCACGCACTCCAGGGGCAGTACTCCAGGTTGAGTTTCCTATCGCCTGTCTTGCGAATGAAATTGTGAAGGCAAACAGCACATTCAATGATGCTTTCCACATTGTCTTCTGTAGCAATAATAGGGTGACGAAAAATCCTCTAACGAGCTGCTAAAATACCAAAGACGTTTTCAATCACTCTCCTTGCTCTGCTCAACCTAAAGTTATATATAGATTGATCCGGGGGTATGTTACGCTCGTCATAGGGTTTCATCAGGAAAGGCTTCAGAGGGAAAGCTGCATCTCTTACAAGGAAGTAGGGCATATCAATATCAGTTCCTGGTAGATAACTTGAATTTGGCAAGTTGAGGGATCCATCATTCAATCGCCGACCCATTTCAGACGATTGAAAAATTCCGCCATCACTTTGTGAGCCTTCTGCTCCTACATCCAGCATGATGAAGTTGTAGTGTGCATCACAAACTGCCAATAGAACCATGCTAAATGTCTTCTTATAATTGAAGTAAATACTTTGGGAAGTTCGTGGAGCCTGTATTTGAATGTGCTTCCCATCAATGGCCCCCACACAATGGGGAAACTGCCACTCTTCCCAAAATCCAGCAGTCACCTCACGCCACTCCGCTTCATTTGCTGGAGGCTTTACAAACACACTCTTCAACATACTGACAAATGCTCGAGTGGTTTCGGCCAAGATCTGAGAGACAGTGCTCTGGCCACATCGATACGAAAAGCTCAGAGTATACTGACTGTCTCCTGCTACCAAGAATCTGCAAAGCAAATTTACAAATTGAATCGACTCTGAGAAATTGATAAATTAAAATAAAGTAAACATTAGTAAACTTGCCTCAATGCCATAGCAAGTCTCTGAGTAGGTGAAATAGCAGTATACATTTCTCGCTTCTTTATCAATGGACCAACCAAGCTCAAAAGATACTCGAATCTAGGAAAGCAAACATATAATTTGTAAAAATAAACTTTGTTCCAGAAAATTATTAATCTTTAAATTCTTTCTTTAAAAATGATCATATTTTGTGCCAAACAATCATTAAATCTTACCTTTCAACATTCATCCTTGTGTAAATAAAAAAAAGAGCGGATCACAGAAACGGAGTTCTTCTAGTAGATTATATTCATCACCAAACTGGATTCTTCTCCGAAAAATCTCTCTCACACCAACGGTTCGTACTCGTTTCTTCTTCCGCAGTTAAAGATACAAATATCCGGCCAAAATTAAATTGAAAGATTGATCAGAATGCCTCACAGCAGAATTCATTTCAAGAATGACAACAAAAACGAACTTCTACACCACAGCTTTTTAACAACGCTGTCAAACCACGCAGTGCTTCACGGCATGTTACGCCGATCGTAATTCGACAGTTGCACCTCAAGCGTTAAGTTCACGTTACTTCACGTCCCGTTACGTCGCGTCCCGTTACGTTAAGTTCATCGTAATCCCGGCATTAGGACCGTCATTCTGGCGTCACTTTTACGTCGTTTCAAAAGTGGATTTGACGTAACCAGTGACTAAAAAATGACGTTATAATGATGACATCTTGCTACCTGGGAAGTCGTCAAAGTGGGAGCGGTGCACTTGGACACAGTACAATTAGACACGGTGCAAATGGACACGTTATAAATGGACACGAGATTTTGCACATGGTTCAATTGGACACAGTGCATTTGGATACAATAATTTTGGATACAGTAGCTTTTGGACACGTAAGAAAATACGCATCGTTTACTTGGACATCGCTCACTTGGACACTGTTCATTTGGACACCGTTTATTTGGACACCGTTCATTTGGACATCGTTCATTTGCCCACCGTAGTTGTAAAGCGAGGTCCACTCTGCTTACCGGCGGGGTGGGTGCGGGAGAGGGACCGAAGGCCCCCCTTGCACCCCCCCCCGTGTCTGTGTGTGTGTGTACGTGTGCGCGCGCGCGTGCTTCCTGTCCTGTGGGCAAATGGACGGTGTCCAAACGAACGGTGGGCAAATGAACGGTGTCCAAACGAACGGTGGGCAAGTGAACGGTCTCCAAACGAACGGTGGGCAAATGAACAGTGTCCAAACGAACGGTGGGCAAATGAACGGTGTCCAAACGAACGGTGGGCAAATAAAGGTGTCCAAACGAACGGTGGGCAAATGAACGGTGGCCAAATGAACGGTGCGCGTCTTTCTGTGTCCAAACGAACGGTGTCCAAATAAACGGTGTCCAAATGAACAGTGTCCAAGTGAGCGATGTCCAAGTAAACGATGCGTATTTTCTTACGTGTCCAAAAGCTACTGTATCCAAAATTATTGTGTCCAAATGCACTGTGTCCAATTGAACCGTGTGCAAAATCTCGTGTCCATTTGTAACGTGTCCATTTGCACCGTGTCCAATTCCAAACGAACGGTGGGCAAATGAACGGTGTCCAAATGAGCAGTGTTCAAGTGAGCGGTGTCCAAGTAAACGATGCGTATTTTCTTACGTGTCCAAAAACTGCTGTATCCAAAATTACTGTGTCCAAATGCACTGTGTCCAATTGAACCGTGTGCAAAATCTCGTGTCCATTTGTAACGTGTCCATTTGCACCGTGTCCAATTGTATTGTGTCCAAGTGAAGGCCACTCGTCAAAGTAGCCAATGCTTGCAAAAAATCGTCGTCAAAGTAGTCGATTCACAAACATATACGGAGTGGCCCCGAACGTTCCAGCCAGACTTTGAGATCTTATAGGAAATTTAATTCTGAACAAAAAATTTCCTATAAACATGGGTCGATGTTATTATACGTCATTATATTTTCATATTTTATAGTTTCATATTTTCGAAACTATCGAATTTACAATGTCGAAGCTTTAGCCGATCACATCTCCGCATCGTTTCTTTCTTTGAGTTATTTTAATAATTAATCGGTAGTAATCGGTAGATTGTGATTAACCGTTATAATCGTTAATAAATTTAATAAATTGATAAAGTGCGTGGATTAATTCGTAAAAGCTCGGTAAGTGGTACAATTTGCGAGTAAAAAAAAGTTTGCTAGTTACTCGTTGTGTCACACGCAAATATTATTTATCGAGTCGTATGAGGGCAACGAATCTCTACATACAAGGTAAGAGTCAGTGAGTGAGAGAAAGAGAGAGAGAGAGAGAGAAAGTGCGTGTGTGCGATCAGCTGTTTGCTACATGCGATGGGTATAAAAGAGAAAGACAGAGAGAGAGAGAAAGAGAGAGAGAGCGTGTGTGCAATCAGCTGTTTGCTACACGCGATGGGTGTAAAAGAGAAAAACAGAGAGAGAGAGAAAGAGAGTGCGTGTGTGCGATCAGCTGTTTGCTACATGCGATGGGTATAAAAGAGAAAGACAGAGAGAGAGAGAAAGAGAGAGAGAGCGTGTGTGCAATCAGCTGTTTGCTACACGCGATGGGTGTAAAAGAGAAAAACAGAGAGAGAGAGAAAGAGAGTGCGTGTGTGCGATCAGCTGTTTGCTACATGCGATGGGTATAAAAGAGAAAGACAGAGAGAGAGAGAAAGAGAGAGAGAGCGTGTGTGCAATCAGCTGTTTGCTACACGCGATGGGTGTAAAAGAGAAAAACAGAGAGAGAGAGAAAGAGAGTGCGTGTGTGCGATCAGCTGTTTGCTACATGCGATGGGTATAAAAGAGAAAGACAGAGAGAGAGAGAAAGAGAGAGAGAGCGTGTGTGCAATCAGCTGTTTGCTACACGCGATGGGTGTAAAAGAGAAAAACAGAGAGAGAGAGAAAGAGAGTGCGTGTGTGCGATCAGCTGTTTGCTACATGCGATGGGTATAAAAGAGAAAGACAGAGAGAGAGAGAAAGAGAGAGAGAGCGTGTGTGCAATCAGCTGTTTGCTACACGCGATGGGTGTAAAAGAGAAAAACAGAGAGAGAGAGAAAGAGAGTGCGTGTGTGCGATCAGCTGTTTGCTACATGCGATGGGTATAAAAGAGAAAGACAGAGAGAGAGAGAAAGAGAGAGAGAGCGTGTGTGCAATCAGCTGTTTGCTACACGCGATGGGTGTAAAAGAGAAAAACAGAGAGAGAGAGAAAGAGAGTGCGTGTGTGCGATCAGCTGTTTGCTACATGCGATGGGTATAAAAGAGAAAGACAGAGAGAGAGAGAAAGAGAGAGAGAGCGTGTGTGCAATCAGCTGTTTGCTACACGCGATGGGTGTAAAAGAGAAAAACAGAGAGAGAGAGAAAGAGAGTGCGTGTGTGCGATCAGCTGTTTGCTACACGCGATGGGTGTAAAAGAGAAAGATAGAGAGAGAGAAAGAGAGTGCGTGTGTGCGATCAGCTGTTTGCTACACGCGATGGGTGTAAAAGAGAAAGATAGAGAGAGAGAAAGAGAGTGCGTGTGTGCGATCAGCTGTTTGCTACACGCGATGGATGTAAAAGAAAAAGACAGAGAGAGAGAGAGAGAAAGAGAGTGCGTGTGTGCAATCAGCTGTTTGCTACACGCGATGGGTGTAAAAGAGAAAAACAGAGAGAGAGAGAAAGAGAGTGCGTGTGTGCGATCAGCTGTTTGCTACATGCGATGGGTGTAAAAGAGAAAGACAGAGAGAGAGAGAGAGAAAGTGCGTAAGTGCGTGTGCGATCAGCTGTTTGCTACATGCGATGGGTATAAAAGAGAAAGACAGAGAGAGAGAGAGAAAGAAAGTGCGTGTGTGCGATCAGCTGTTTGCTACACGCGATGGGTGTAAAAGAGAAAG